>NC_036643.1:4800984-4842573 GCF_002806865.2 Cucurbita pepo subsp. pepo
GCATTTCTTAATCGAACGAGGATTGTGCACTTTTGAGATGTGTCATGTTTAAGGTTTCTCTTCACGTAAACAACCGCCTCTCGGAAAATAGTAAAGAATTAGCTTTATTAGGATTGTTTTGATATCATGCTTTTACAGTACAGATGGGAAAGAACATGATTGCCAGTTGCAAGTTTGATGTATCTTCAACGATTAATATATGTCCTTTGCAGGCTAGCAATGCACATAGTTGGACGTGTATGGATCTTTATATCTTTGCAACGCCGTATCGTGTGACGTGGGACTACTATTTCTTTTCCAGAGAACATACTCTTGAGTTTACAGAATGGGAAGGGAAACAAGAATTTGAATACGTATGTTGTTAGCATGATGCTTGTAACAAGATGATTTTTTTTACTACTTAGCAACTTGTTTTCAAATTTGGTTGTATGTTCTTCTGAGATCAGGTTAAAGAGGCAGGGGTTTCAATTTTCCTCTTGCAAGCTGGGGTATTGAGAACCCTTCAAGCATTGTTCGACGTCCTCCCTTTGTTTGCAAATTCAGACTGGGGCGAGCAATCTAATATTAAGTTTCTCGAGAATCACATGGGTACTACCTTTAAGGAACGTCGTCCCCCATGGACTACAAGTGTTAATGTTGATGATATTCACTCTGGAGATTTCTTAGCATTATCCAAATTTCGTGGTCCGTGGGGTGCTTTTGAGACTCTACAGAAGTGGGTTACTGGATCATTTGCTGGTCATTCTGCTGTTTGCTTAAGGGATTCTGAAGGAAACTTGTGGGTTGCTGAATCTGGGCGTGGAACTGGAGTGGTATGTGTGCCTTTTGTTCTTCTTGCAGGAGGATTATGTTATTTATGCTTTTGTTCTTCTTGCAGGAGGATGATATTATTGATGTTTTACCATGGGATGAGTGGTGGAACTACGAACTCAACAACGATTCATCCAATCCCCACATTGCATTTCTTCCTTTGCATCCTGATTTGAGGGCGAAGTTGAATGAGACTGCTGCGTGGGAGTACGTAAGGAGCATGGTTGGGAAACCATATGGTTATCATAATTTGATATTTAGCTGGATCGACACCAACCATGGAAACTATCCACCTCCCTTGGATGCCCATCTGGTATAACTATCTACTTATTTACTGTTTTCCCCATCTCGAGGTTCGGAGCTGTTAACGATGCATCATTCCCCTGTATACTGTGCCTTATCATTGTAGCATTAAGACTAACCTTTCGCATATGGTAAATGCATGATTCTAGCTCTCCTTTTATTGGAATGCCTTATGTTGGGAGAACACAGGGTAAAGGTCTTAGGCCTGGAGGGGTCCCTAAGCGTAAATCGAGGAATTGGCAAAGAAAGCCCTCAAATCTAAATGAATGAGATAACTCTGTGTATTATAAAACGATTTGCGTAAAGCACTCCGGGTAAAGGCCATAAACTATATATTTTAGTGATGTTCCAACCTTCTTTCATTAGTTCTGAAATGAAACCATCAGGCTGGTTGATTTGAGGTTGCCCATAGAAGAAATAGCTGCAAAAATTTCCCCTTCTTCGAGTTTATTGGAATGCTTATTTGATCTTTCCATTAGTCTATTAAATGATGTGCCTAATAGACTTGACTTGACTTGACATGTTATAGTGGCAGTTCTAGATTCAAGTGGTTCTATTTATTCTATCAACAGGTGCAAAAAGGGGTTGTGAAAATTGTAATTGAAAACCTATATGGTATTAAATATGTACTTGTCTCAATGATGTTTATATATTTAACTTTGTTCTCAGTAATCTGTATGGAACTTGCCATGGTAGCTCCTAAAGAGTTTTATCATTTTACTCTTTGAGTTTGATTGCTGGCACTATTTTATTACAGGTTGCTTCTGCTATGACAATATGGACACAAGTGAGGCCAACCCTTGCGGCAAACTTGTGGAATGAAGCTTTAAACATACGACTTGGAACAAAGGTAGTTATAGTGCTTATCTAGTTAAAGTAAAGAAAGCTTTCTAAGAAATTGATGATTTTGGAGTTGAATATTTGAATTAGCTATCTTTCTTCATAGTTATCGTTATCTAAAAATGATCCAAAGGTTTCACAGAGAACTTTTGTATGCTGTATTCATAATTGGAGTTTCTTTTTTATCCATTTTTCCTTCCCAATGTTCTTTTGTTTAGCCGTTTTCTTTTTCCTTTGCAGGGCCTTGACCTTCCTGAGATTCTGGTTGAGGTTGAAAAGCAAGGGTCATCTTTTGGCGAACTACTGGCTATTCCCGAACAGGATGACTGGATCTATGCTGATGGGAAATCAGCATCGTGTGTCGCTTTTATCCTTGAAATGTACAAGGCGGCCGGGCTTTTTGGTCCACTTTCTAGCTCAATACAAGTCACAGAGTTCACAGTAAGTTCGCTGAGAATGTTCTGCTATATGTTTACAATGTTAAAAAAACGGGCCAATTTGTGTCATTCCTATTATTTTGTGCTGTTTTTGGACAACAGACATTGAAGAAACTAAAAGTTGATGGCGGAGGGATATTTTTATTTCTCAACAACCATCATTATAGCCAATATAGCTTAGAATCATGTCGTTCGACCTCGAACCTTAAGGTTTATTCCGAGAAGGGAAGGGAGGGAATTTAGTCCCATGCGATGAGTAAGAGGTTCAGTTTTAGATAGTTTTCTATGTCTGAAATTTTTACAGGAAGTTAGAAGGGGAGTTGTGACTTCCTTAGTCGGTTATCATATGTATTTCATTTCTATGGGAGAGAAATAGTAAATAAAAAGATACCTATCATGTTCTTTGGAGTAGGACTAACCATTATTTTGTTTAACTTGTCCATAATGTTTGATTAAATTATATATTTAGTCCTTGATCTTATATATTTGTGTCTAAAAGATTTCGAAACTTTGAATTTTGTGTCTTAACAATCTTTTGACATATTGACATCTTTTAAAAATGAATGATTTTTATGCAATCAGATTGTAACATTTTATAATGAATGATTTTGATCTTCTTGCTGTGTTTTGGGTCTTGAATATACTATCCATATAAAATGCAGATAAAAGATGCATACACGCTCAACTTTTATGAAAACAATTCAAGCCGCCTTCCAAAGTGGTGTAATGGTGGGGACGATGTCAAGCTTCCATATTGTCAGATTCTTGGAAAGTATCGAATGGATTTACCGGGATATAATAGCATCGATTCCTATCAACATATGAATGAAAGGTGCCCTTCTCTTCCAACCGAGTACTACCGTCCAAAGAATTGCTAGAAATGTCTTATGTCTTGATGATTTCAGTTGTTACAGTATTGATTTTCTTGTAGCCTTCTGAGTTTTTGCATATCTGAAGCAATATGTTGGAATGTGTAGCACATAATGTTGCTTCAGTTCTGTTCCAATTTGTCATTCCTAAAGAAAATTCAAATAAGGTATAGATCTCTCCTTCTTTCTCTCTTAAACAGGAAATAGGTTACATTAACTTTTTTCTGTACCTATTGAAAATCAAGCGTACCTATAAAGTTGTAGTTGATGTTTGATAAATTTCAGTGAAGTCAGCTGTTCATATTTATTGAGCTTCTGTTTGATCAGGCCCTGCATATGCCACTTATGGAATATAGTTTTTTCGCATTGACAATGAGCACCCTTAGTATCAACTTATTTGTGCATTTTAGATTTTGAATTTGGTATTTGATGGCATGGATTCACAATGAGCCAGAGAGTTACGAACTCTTAACGATTGTTGGTTTGGACTTGCCTTTAGTTTGATTCGAGCTTCATCGTAGTCATGGATAGATCACCGGGCCCATAAGCATCAAGAATTTTTCTGTGAAGACTCTGACTGTTGGCTTCCTTGCTAAATTGCTAATGTATATGAGAGACCTACATTCTTCATCCATCCTTCCACACACTCCTTCGGATATTCAGGCTTGAAGAGTGGTACAAGAGCATTCCTCACAGCCTAAAAGGTGCAAGTTGGTGTCAAACCATGAGGACACAAGCGTGTCGGGGCCGAGTGGTTTACCCTGCTCAATTCTAACAGACTAGCTTCAGGCATTTTAATATTGACTGAAGATGAACTTGATAGGAACCTGCCCATTAATGAATGCTATAAGTTTGCCAAAGAGAGCCAGTTTTTAAAATTTAACCCAGTTTTCTGATTCTCTTCTGGAGCCATTTTTTGCTATCAGGTCGATCAGCTCATGGCATGAAGAAAGGCAAGGCGGTGGCCTATAAAGGGTGTCCAAATGCTGAACCAGAGGAGGATTTCTGAATGATACCTTAGACAGGGAGAGGAAAACGATGACAGTGAGGTAACCACATAAACCACTTCATTGTTTAGCACATCCCTTGAATTCAAGGTACTTAATTACTACTTTTTTAACCCAAATTCTAGCTTATAGTTTATATTTTACAAGAGTTTTAACGTTTTTTTAGAACTTCTACTTAGGTACTATTGTGAAAAATGGCTTACAGTCTCCTAATCGAGAGAGAACAAAGCGTTTTAAGAGATATGTTAGTTATCCTAGGGATCGTGTAAAGAACATAGAATTTGCAAACTTTTCTACAGAATCTGGAGATTTTGCTGAGTATGTTTCCGTAGCTGAGTGGTATGTTATCGACTTGTTCTATTGTATCTGTGTCCCGTATTCGTATTCGTTTTTGTGTTCCTTAGTCAAAGATATTCTTCCTTGGTGTTGTTTCTGCAATGGTGCATTCTATGCAAGTGTCAGATAGAAGCTTTCTGTCAATTATGTTGTTTCTGCAATGTGCATAGTCTCTTTAGGCTCGGTGGATAAATTCATTTGAGTTAAGTTTGACTTAGCTAGAACAGATGACACATTGCTCTAAACACTAATCAAATCAAAACCAACTCCACTATCTACCGCTATGAAAAATCGAGTTCATATCACTCAAAAACTCTTCGATCATCTCCTTCATAAACAAACATTTCTAAGTCTTCTCAAGCATCATAATATCCAATATAATCATTTAATGGCCATCAAAATGGAGGACACATGGCTTCTAAACACTAATTAAACAAAACCCAATTCCCACTAATCCTACCACTATGAATTGAAGCAATCAAAATAAAGCAATGTTGAAAATTCATAATCATAACCCAATCTCTAAGATGCCTATAAAAAGATGCATATTCCTCCCATTTCTCTAACATAACATCCATGGCTTCTTCTTCTTGTTTGATTCCCAGAACTGTAATTCTTCTTGTTTCCACTGTGGGTTTTCTTCTTCCATTGCAACTGCAGGCCCTGAAATCGCCGTTTTCTCCTCGCGACGTGCTTCCATTACTACCAAGAAAGGTGTCATGGCGGATTCTGAGCTCTTTCGAAAACCCCGCCAATCTTCTTCCGGCATACGTCGGAGCTGTCTCCTCTCCTGAGAAATCTGTTCAGTGGCAAGGGGCTTGTTTCTATCAGAACACCGCATGGCTGGAGTTCCATAACAAGTCTGGCTCTGGATATGGCGGCGGTACGCTTCATATAAAGGTATATTAATAGTTAGTTATTAAGGGAGTTTTTGAGAATTTAAAGCTCTAACCTTTTTGAGTAGAAAAAAATATAATAAGCTAAGTTATGCATAAGTTAACGGTTGTATAATTTTGGACCCGACACTTTTGAGAAACATATAACGTAAAACAATTACATTGAAGCATCATGATGAGTGTTCTTGAAGCTATGATTTTTAATCTCGATCTAAAAACTACAACGCACCGGAGATGCATCTGGGTGTTACACTTACCCGATATATATATATATATATATATGCAGGTTAGCAATGCACATAGTCTAACATGTACGGATGTTTATATCTTTGCAACTCCATACCGCTGGACTTGGGATGGCTATTTTCTGTCTAGAGAACATACTCTCGAGTTCAATCAATGGGAAGGAAAGGAAGAATTTGAATATGTAAGAACTGTTTGATAATTATTTAGATCTCATTTGATAATTATTATATCATAATTCTGGTTCTTTATGAATTGGGTGTATGATCTGTTCTGAAATCAGGTTAAAAGGGAAGGGGTTTCAATTTTCCTGATGCAAGCTGGAGTGTTGAAAAGCCTTGAAGCACTGTACAGTGTCCTCCCTTTGTTTGCAAACTCTGAGTGGGGCGAGCAATCCAATATTAAATTTCTTGAGAATGAAATGAGTACCACCTTCATGGAACGCCCTCCTCCATGGAGTACCAGCGTCAATGTTGATGATATCAACTCTGGAGACTTCTTAGCACTGTCCAAAATTCGTGGCCCATGGGGTGGCTTTGAGACTCTAGAGAAGTGGGTTACTGGTTCATTTGCTGGCCATTCTGCTGTTTGCTTAAGGGATTCTGAAGGAAACTTATGGGTTGCTGAATCTGGGCGTGGCAATGGTGGAATGGTATGTTTTTCACTAATCCTTAATTTGCTTCACATCCATGCGAGTGCGTGGGATCCGCACTCCAATCCCCGTGCTTAAAAAGTTGACGTACTCGATCTTAATAGTGCTACTTGACTGCTAGTTGAACTGCAACAGATATTTTTTTCGCATCATGCCACGAGAGTTCTACTTAACATCACGTGATTGAGCCCGACTACAAAATGGTCGTAGCTCAGCTAGCAATCAAATATTACTCGTTCTTTTCAATTCATTATAATATTATCTATGTGGCTAAACCTAATTAAAAGGTTAAATACACATGGTTTAATTATTGTTGCAGGAGGGTGATATTATTGATATTTTAGCATGGGATGAATGGTGGGACTATGAACTCAACAAAGATCCATCCAATCCCCACATTGCATTGCTTCCTTTGCATCCTGATTTGAGGGCCAAGTTTAATGAAACTGCTGCATGGGAGTATGCAAGGAGCATGGTTAAGAAACCCTATGGCTATCATAACTTGATTTTCAGCTGGATTGACACCACCCACGGAAATTATCCTTCTCCCTTGGATGCCCATATGGTAAAAATACAAACATATATACTTAGTTTACTAACGTTTCCCGCCCCTCAGGTTAAAAAAACATTTTTAGTCCCGTAACTTTTATAACTATTTAGTCCTTGTACTTTCAAATTTTGTAACAGCTTAATCTCCACCATGCAAAATTTCATAACATTTTAGTAATATTTTTCATGGTAGGATATTATAGATGTTCCGGGACTAAAATATTATTTTCATGAAGGTTCAGTGTGAGATCCTACATCGGTTGGAGAAGGGAACGAAGCATTCCTTACAAGAGTGTGGAAACCTCTCCCTAGCATACGCGTTTTAAACCCGTGAGGCTGACAGCGATACGTAACGGGCCAAAGTAGACCATATCTGCTAGCGGGGGGCGTGAGCTATTACAAATAGTATCAGAGCCAGACACCGGACAATGTGTCCGCAAGGACGCTGGGTCCCAAGGGGGGTGAATTGTGAGATCCCACATCGGTTGGAGAGGGGAACAAAGCATTCCTTAAGAGTGTGGAAACTTCTCCTTAGCACACGCATTTTAAAACCATGAGGTTGATGACGATACGTAACGAGCCAAAGCGGACAATATCTGTTAACAATGGAATTGGGATGTGCTGTTACATTCTAACCGGGACCAAAAGTAAATCTTTTGAATTTGATTGTTGGCACTATTTGAAACTACAGGTTGCTTCTGCTATGACTATATGGAATCAAATGCAGCCGACCCTGGCAACAAAGTTGTGGAATGAAGCTCTAAACATACGACTTGGAACAAAGGTAGTTTTCATCAATGATTGGAATATCCACAAAATTGAAATCCCGATAGTGATATTGACATTAATATTTTTTAACCCTTAGTTTTTTTTTTGGTACTTAAAAAGTAATTTCGAACATGTCCTCGATCCAAACAGCTTTGAATTTCGGGACGGTCATTATGTTGGTTTATGTGGCAGGGGCTTGAGCTTCCTGAGATTCTAGTTGAAGTGGAAAAGCGAGGATCATCTTTTGGGGAACTATTGGCTATTCCTGAACAGGATGATTGGATCTATGAAGACGGGAAATCAGCATCATGTGTTGCTTTTGTCCTTCAAATTTACAAGGCAGCTGGCCTTTTTGGTCCGCTTGCTACCTCAATTCAAGCCACAGAGTTCACTGTAAGTTCCCTCACAATCTTCTGCTCTATATGTTTACATTCTTAAGAACTTGGCCAATTTGTGTCATTCCTATTATTTTGTGCTGTTTGTGGGTAAAAGACAATGAAGAAACTAGCCTGCATTTTTCTAGGTTAAATATCTGATGTTCGAGTAAGTGAATGGTACATGAATGAACTAAAACTACGTCAGAATGAGCGATCTTTAGGATATGGTGGTTAAGAAAAACTTAGAAGAGTTGAAAGTTACTACCTATACCAACAAGGTGCATCTTCTTTTTTCAGGTGACTTAATTATAGAAACTCAAAAGTTAAGCATGTTTAGCTAGGAGCAATTCTATGTTGAGGTTCGAGGAATTTTCCTAAAAAACATGTGAGTGAGAAAAAAAAAACATGATAAAATGTCTCGTGTTGGTTTATGAGGATAGTAGTCTTCACTCTGAAGCGACAAGTATGTAACGTGGTTATGTCATAGGAGAGGCAGGAGAATGTTGGGGCCATCAAGTGTTGAATTTGGATTCCAAATCTTATTCCGAATCCTGGGTATGATGCATTACAAAATAGGTCTAGTATTTCTACTAGACACTAAATTGATAGTTTAGCGATCTATTCGACACTAAGAGACTTTTGGATACAAAAAGAAAGTTTCGGATTTATCAAAAACTTTTAAATTTAAATGACCTACACCCGCTAATAGATATTGTCTGCTTTGGCCCATTACGTATCGCCTTCAGCCTCACGATTTTAAAACGCGTCTACTAGGGAGAGCTTTCCACATCTTTATAAATAATATTTCGTTCTCCTCTCCAATCGATGTGGGATCTCACAATCCATCCCCTTCGAGGCCCAACATCCTTGCTGACACTCATTCTCCGCTCCAATCAATCTGAGATCTCACAATCCATCCCCTTCGAGGCTCAGCATCCTCGCTGGCACTCGTTCCCCTCTCCAATCGACGTGGGATCTCACCCAAAATTTAAAGTTCATAAACTAATGACCTGTTTGGTATACCTACTCTTTGTATAATTCTTCCATTCTTCTCGAGTCAAAGTTCTCGGTTAATGACCTATTTGAGATATTCTTCCAGCAGTTGTTTCTCGGGTTTTTTTTTGTAGATCGAGTTACTAAAATGGATGATTTTGATCTTTCTTGATATGCTTTGATGCAGATAAAAGATGCATACAATCTCAACTTTTATGAAAACAATTCAAGCCGGCTTCCAAAATGGTGCAACGGTGGGGACAATGTGAGGCTTCCATATTGTCAAATTCTTGGAAGGTATAGAATGGATTTGCCTGGATATAATACCATCCAACCCTATCAACATATGAACGAAAGGTGCCCTTCTCTTCCAACTTACTTCCATCCAAACAACTGCTAGAAACCCTCTTCAAGGTTTCTTTCGTGTCGTGCGGGTTGGCTCTTGAATACTTGACGATAATAAGTAGTATAAGTAGTCTTGCCTTTAGTTTAAAGTTTGATGGGATACTCACTAATAACAGACGTGCCTAGAAATAAGACGTCTTACAATAAAGTAATAAGAAGTTCATCGTTTCGTTTAAGATTTGGTGGGATATCCATACATAACATATATATATATATTATGTGTTGAAAATATTTTTACATTAAGCAGGGGACGGGACAGGACAGGGCGGGGAATTGGACAAAGATGGGAACAAGGAATATAATCCCTAGTGCGAACTCCCTTAGTACAACATATACGTATGTGTTTAGATTTTCACATCGACGGTAACAAAGAACACATAAAAATGAGCTCAAAACTTATACAACATTACAGACAACTGAAAACATAACGATCTACATAAAAGACAAGATTAAACATAGAAAGAAAGTATAGAATATTACATTACAAGTCACCCACGACTAGTCGATTCGTGCTAAGTTTGTTCATAATTTGGGGTAAAGTTGAATGGGTAACCCTTTGTTGGGCATCAAGCTTGGATCTCTGGTCAAGAAGTCTTGTGAAGAGAGCTTCCAAGTGAACTGAGTGATTATGTAATGAATTGTGACAAGAGTTTCAAGCTTTGCAAACTCATAGCCAGGGCAAATTCTGGGTCCTCCACCAAAGGCGATGAAAGATAAGGGTGGTGGAATGGACGTTTGGTTCTGATCAAATCTACTTGGTTCAAACTTTTGTGGGTCTCTGAATATTTTCTCGTCCAAATGGGTCATTGATGCCGCCCAAAATATCTGAATTTAGTGAATGGTAGTTCATCAATGTCGAGTTTAGAAGGACAAATGAAAAGAAAAGGGAAATAGGTTTGAGTTAATACTCGTCGACTTATGAGTTTAGTACCTGAACTTTAAAAGAATATTGTAAAAACCGTAAAAGACTTGTGAGTTTAGGACCTGAACTTTAAAAGTATATTGTAGAAACCGTAAAGAAGGTGAAGTTTGCTTACTTGCCATCCTTTTGGAATAGTGTATCCACCTAATTGAATGTCTTTGAGAGCCATTCTAAACCCTCCAAAGACAGGTGGGAAAAGTCTCAAAGTCTCCAATGCTACTCTCCATGTGTACTTCATCTTGGAAACATCTTCCCAAGTGAGGGCCTCCCCACATTCTTTGCTTCTAAGTATGTCTTCATGTTCTAAAACCATAAATAGTGTAGATTTGGTTATTATTCGACTCGGGTCGATGAATTTGACTAACTGATAATGAACAACAATCAAAAGAAGAGTATACTTATAGTTGTAGTTTCGAATATGGCTTGAAATCTCATCATAATGACTGAATAACTTATCGAACTAGGATTAGAATGATCCATTGAAGTTATCTAATCATTGAAAAACCTTTTTTGAAAGTCAACATTCTAAAACTATTAAGGTGTTTAAAATTGATATTAAAACGTCTGAAGTCCAAAGAGAAAGTCCAAATAAGACAATATCTGCTAGCAGTGAGGCTAGGGCTGTTACAAATGGGATTAGAGCCAGACACTAGGCGGTGTGCCAACAAGGACGTTGGCCCCCAATAGAGGTGGATTATGAGATCGCACATTAGTTGGAGAGGGGAGCGAAGTATTCCTTATAAGAATGTGAAAATCTTTCCCTATTAGACGTGTTTTAAAACCTCGAGGGGAAGCCTAAAAGGAAAAGCCCAAAGAGGGCAATATCTGTTAATGGTGGGCTATGGCTGTTACAATGGTATCAGAGCTCGACATCGAGCAGTGTGCCAGTGAGGACGCTGGGCCCCTAAAGGGGGTCGATTGTGAGATCCCACATTGGTTGGAGGAGAAAACGGAACATTCTTTATAAAGGTGTGGAAACCTCTCACTGGTTTTAAAACCTTAAGGGTAAGCCCAGAAGAGAAAACCCAAAGATGACAATATTTGCTAGCGGTGGACTAGCAGAGGGGGCCCACAAGCACCCGGCTCACCCCTTCCACTTACTTAAAACCCTAATAACTCAACCAATCTTGTAACACAAACCCCAAACCCCAATTCTACTAAGATCGAATCTCGTTTTTTTCAAAATCGTCAATGATCTCAACTAAACGACACCCCATATATAAGAAATAAGAAAGAACTAAAAATTTACATACATACCTTGAAGAACAGCTGCATAAACAGTTGGGTTTGTAGCCATAACCCTAAGCATAAGAGTAATCAAAATGGATGTTGTATCATGTCCAGCAATCAATAGAAGGATGATATTGTGCACAATTTCCTCCTCACTCAAAGCTTGTTCTTTGTCTTTGTTCTTGATGCTAAGCAAACAAGTAATCAGGTTCTTATCCTCTTCCTTTTCTTCTTCTTCTTCCATTTTTTGTGCCTTGTCCTTCAAAAGCTGCTTCAATATCTGTTGAACTTTTGCACTTGCTTTGAGGCTATGGCTGTACCTTGTGAATGGCAGGTTGATTGGAACAGACCAAATCCCATCCACCATTGTTTTGAAGCATTCTATTATGCTCTTTCTTGTTGGCCCTTCTTCAATCCCAAACAGGAGAGAGCATATGATGTCAAAGGTTAGTGTTTTCATCAATGGCGCTACCTGCGTTTTTGTAACATTGTTAAGACGTTAAAACGATGATTTAGGTCTCGTTTGATAACCATTTTGTTCTTTGTTCTTTGTTTTTTGAAGTTTTAAGGTTATAAACACTATTTCCACATCTGAATTTTTCGCTTGTTATCTACTTTTTACGGGTTTTTAAAACTAAAAAGGAAGTTTTAGTAACTTGTTTTTCATAAACTTGTTTATTGTGAGATCTCACGTTGATTGGGGAGGAGAATGAAGTATTGTTTATAAGGGTGTGATAACCATTTTGTCCTTTGTTCTTCGTTTTTTTTCAGTTTTAAGGATATAGACACTATTTCCACCTCTGAATTTTTCGTTTGTTATCTACTTTTTTACGGGTTTTTAAAACTAAAAAAGAAGTTTTAGTAACTTGTTTTTCATAAACTTATTTATTGTGAGATCTGACCGTGGTTAGGGAAGAGAATGAAGCATTCTTTATAAGGGTGTGGAAACTCTCCCTGGTAGACTGTTTTAAAAACCCGGAGGAAAAGCCCAAACAGAAAAACCCAAGAGGACAATATCTACTAGGGGTGAGCTTGGATTTTTAGAAATGGTATTAGAGCCAGACACTGGGTGATGTGCCAGCAAGGACGCTGACCCCGAAGGGTGGATTGAGGGGTCCCACATCAATTGGAGAATGAAACGAGTGTTAGCGAGTATGCTTGCCCCGAAGGGGGGTGGATTGTGAGATCTCA
Source organism: Cucurbita pepo subsp. pepo (assembly GCF_002806865.2). Taxonomy (NCBI): domain Eukaryota; kingdom Viridiplantae; phylum Streptophyta; class Magnoliopsida; order Cucurbitales; family Cucurbitaceae; genus Cucurbita; species Cucurbita pepo. The sequence continues at coordinate 4,813,813 of NC_036643.1, forward strand.
CATCAATGGGAGAAGGAAATGAGTGTCAGCGAGGATGCTGGGCCCCGACATTTTAGCCCCTAAAGTGTGAAATAATCTCATTTTTGGTCCACGAAATTGCCACAATGTCGGGTTTGAAAATTCAGACTCAAACACAGCCTAAGTCATACCCGAACAATTTATATAATTTTTTTTTTTAAAAAAAAACTTAATATTTAGAGAACTCACAATGACTTCCTTGTTGCCATGCCAATGCAAGTTCAAATGCTTCCTAACCTCTCCATCCATCTTCCCCACAAACCCTTTCAAGCTCTGAGGCCTCAAGAACCAAACCAATGCCCCTCTAACCCTCTTATGATCCTCACCACTCAACTCCGTCAAATTCCTCTCTCCCAAGATCCTCCTCAACGACTCCGTCTGCCGGTTCGACACCGCCTCCTCCTCGCCCAAAAACACCACCGCCTTGTTCGCCGCCACCCCATGTACAAACACCGTCGGTTTCCCGAAAAGGGTCATCTTCGAAATTGGCCCATACTTAGCCACTCTCTGCTGCAGCCATTGCTCGGCCGAGTTTGCTCGCATGGCTCGAAGAAGACTCAGGCTTTGGCCTATATACGGGACCCCCAGCCGCCCCGGAGGAAGATTTTTGGCGGCGGCGGAGAAGAAGGTGGTTCTAAGCCTGAGATAGAGGAAGATGGTGATGAGAAGGAGGATTATGGCGATCATTGTTGGTTGGTTGGTTGGTTTTGGTTTTTTTTGAAGTGAGAGCCTATCTCATTGCTATTTATTTGTGAATATTATATTATATTATATTTTAGGTATAAAATATTATTGAATTTATTAATAATGATAAACTATAAATTATTTATTTTAATATAGAAATTTTTTCGTGAAAAACCCGATCTTGGGACTTTCCACCCTGATTCCTGCAATGAAAAGGATCACGAGAATGAGGGTTCGAAATATGAAACAGGGACTCTCCGTCCCTGTCTCGATCACTGTTCTGTCTGATAGATATATCTTGTTTACGAGTAAACATTAATAAAATTTGATGAATTTTTAAACAGAAAAAGTATCGTTTACTCTGTGAGTTTTAGCCAAATCATTACTCGAACGAAACAAAACTAAAAAACAAAAGGCATCAACTTAGTAATATTCCAAATTGATCCATGGGAATCAAATTGTGTCCTTTTCTTGGCTGCAGGCAAACACTAAGTTTATATGTTGTTGGTATGTTGCTATTATAATATATATATATATATATATATATATAATTAGGGTTCTAATATGGTAGACATATGGAAAGAGGAGATTTAATAAGAATTTAAAATATTTGTGGGAAATATTACAAAAATTAATAATAAGATAGTGACCATTTTATCATTTAAATATGATTTTTGTTAAAAATATTTAGCAATTTCATTTTAATCTTAAAAAAAAAAACTATAAATTTTTATTTTAGTCCTTCAATTTTCATGAAATTTTAAGTTTAGTCCCGTGTTCAACTCTGCATACCTGCATTTGCCCTAATTTTCGACCCGTATTTATATATTTTGTATTTATTAAGGTCTTGTTTAATAATCGTTTAAATTTTTTATTTTTAAAAATTAATCTTATAAATACGACTCTCATCCATAATTTATTTATTTGGTTACTTAAAAAAAAAAAAAAATCTTTTCAGTTCTTCATCATTGGACAAATGTTTGAAGACAGAGACAAAGAAGAACAAACAAAAATAGCAACAGAATCCAAATATTTCTTAGAAAACTTTGATTCCAAGAAAGAACACATGTAAAAGGACGGACTCATCAAGCAACGTCGTTCGTCCCACAGAGCTCGACCAAGAACACCAAGAACACGATATATTTGAAATAAGAACTCTACAACTTTAACCTCATCGGGTTTTTTTTGTTCAGTAATGATCTTTCCGTTTATATATCCAACTTTGTAAAGTTAGCAATAATAGCAATCTTTTGTGTATCATAACATTGTTCGAGTTTCAAGTGTAATCCAGTGCGTTCTTCTTCTTGAAAGTTGCAAGGCTCAAATATTCGGCCAGAATTAGAACCAATCTAGTACCCACATTACCAGCTAGCGATGTTGTGTGTCACAGTCATGTTTGTCCGTGTTGCAAAAATCTTGCCTTGTCTGGATAGTTTTTATGATGTATAATTTCCTTCTTGTATTTTCGGAGTTACGTCGTTCTGGCAGAATCATGTCTATGTTTGGTAGACATGAAATATCCCAGAATGTACTACAGGAGACACAACTAGCCGTCAACTCTTCCCTCTCAGATTTTGTATGACCGTTCGGCTAAATCAAGTCTAGATCTGCTAGACTTGAATCAAATGTAATATAAGGAATGTGACTAGTTGTTAAATTCTCCCTGCCCGAAAAGTTATATGCTATTTAAGCCGTTGTGTAGTCTTTTTGCCTGTAGTCATCTAATTCTCGTTTCAATCTTTCTTTCAACCTTACTCTCAAAAACCTTTCGGCCCCGTTTTCTAAAACCTTCTTCTGAACACGGGGTCAGAGGCTTGAGCATACATTGACCGGTCATAAGCAACCCGATACTAAATTGGCTTGACTCACTTAGAGTTACGAGTGAGTGCTGGTGGGAAGTTAGAGGTCAAAATTGATTGTCCACAAGTATTTGCTATTTACCATAGTACCCCTAACTTGTCTTTGAAAATGACGTGGTTACCCTCGCCTCGTACCGCTAAAACGGCGTGGTATGAAGTTCCCTTCTTCTCTGCCTCGCTGCATGACTGTAAGTTCCAGTATACCCTCGTTGAGCCGCCGAAGATGGCGATTCATTTCCGAACCCGAATCAGATTTCCAGATCACTCAAACCAAAAATCCAGTGGCTATTTCCTCTTGATTTGCCGATTTTTCTCCAAATCTCTCTCTGAAACCCCTTACGATCCGCCATTTTCTCCTGTTTCGAAGCTCCAAAAGGCGAAGAAGAAGAAAATCCAAGATGGAAATTCGAATTCAATCAAAAACTCCACTCTCCCTCTCCATTCCGATCTTCCTTTCGATTTCTTCTACTCCTACTCCGAGACCAATCCCTCGGTTAATCCGATAGGTTATCGAGAATCTCCCAAATTCTCGCCGTTCGGACCTGGCCGACTTGACCGGAAATGGACTGGAACATCGGCCCCTTCAGAGGTGGAAGTGAAAATCAATGAAGTGTTAGAGGAAAGAAAACGGATTCTAGGAGATCCATTATCGGAGGAGGAAGTTGCAGAGCTTGTGGAGCAGTATCGACATAACAATTGTTCTCGGCAAATCAATCTTGGTAAATATTACAATAGTTTTACAACCATTCTGAAATGCTAGATTGATTCTTTCATGCTATGAGAACTTGAATTCATGTTAATGGAGGAAATTGGCTGGTCGCTGTACGTTCGAATCCTTTCTACTAATATATTTGTAGTTCTTATGCACATTCTACAGTTTTGTTCTTGTTTTTCATGATCATGATCTGTTGCTCAGATACTTTTTTAGATCAGGTAAGAAGGAATAAAGGGTTTTTGAATTTGACTTAACTAGGAAAAGGGGGAGTTACCCATAACATGTTGGATGACATACACAACCATTGGAGAAGGGGTGAAGCTGTGAGGATCAAATGCTTGGGAGTGCCAACTCTTGATATGAACAATATATGTTTCCATCTTGAGGTTTGAATCTCAATGTGTTCAATTTAAAGATGAACTTGCATAAGGAAATTACCTGATGTGAGCTATAGTTTCTCTGTAGGACAAGTCTGGTGGGAAGATTATATATCGACATATCAATATCCTTCTGTTATACCGTGGTCGAAACTACGATCCCGAGAATCGACCAACTATACCTCTTATGTTGTGGAAACCTTATGCACCAATATATCCAAAGCTTGTGAAGAATGTGGCTGATGGCTTGTCATTTGAGGAAACAAAGGAAATGAGAGGCAGGGGATTGAATTCTCCTCCTCTTATGAAACTTAGTGAGTAATCGTCGTTTCAATGCACTATTCTTTCTATCATTATAGATCAATCGGTGTCCGTGTCTGGCTCTGATACCATTTACTTATGCTCAAGTTGACTACAAATCTTTATTTTCTTTACGAGATTTGTTTGTTTTTGAGATATGGCTAGTAAGATTGCATTTTGTAGTTTTATTAGGTCGAAACTTCACCCATGAATGTGTTTTCTGCAGCGAGGAATGGTGTATATGTTAACGTCGTGGAGAGAGTTAGAGAAGCTTTCGGGTTCGAGGAGGTCGTTCGACTGGATTGCACTCATGTTGGAAGCAGTGACTGCAAACGGATAGGCCTTAAATTAAGGGTAAAGCTCTTCTCATCCTGTTAATTCTAAGTCAATGTTGATTGGATACTTTCCATGCTAAGTTTCCCCTTCCTACAATCTAGGATTTGGTACCTTGTGTACCCATTTTGTTCAAGGACGAGCAGATTATACTGTGGAGAGGGAAGAGAGATCCCGAAGAGGGCGTGAACTCGTAGATGGTGGATGTTGGACGTCGGGGACGTGCGTGTGGAACACGCGATCTCTGTTACCAATGATGGTATAGATGATGAGAGGATGGACTTTCTTCAAGGATGAGAAAATGATACTGTGTACTCGTTTTGTTCGGGATGAGCCGATTATACAGTGGAGAGGTAAGGGAGGACGTGAAGAGAGCACGAACCGGAAGAAGGTCGATGCTAACTGAATAGAGAGAAGAAATGTAGCTTTGAATGAGTTTTGGGAATTTGTTGATTTTCATTTCTCAAACCTTGTGTTGTAATGTTGAAGTTGAGCATCTCGACTAACCTTCGCATGCAAGTTTATGCCCGTTGTAGATCTTAGACTCGAACATCTTTGATTAATATCATTGTAACAGCTCAAGCCCATCATTAGCAGATATTGTTCGCTTTGGTCTGTTATGTATTGTCATCGTCCTCACTGTTTTAAAACACGTCTGATAGAGAAAGGTTTTCATACCTTTATAACAAATGTTTCGTTTCTCTCTTCAACCAATGTGGAATCTCACAATCTATTCCCTTGGAGACTAGTGTCTTCGTTGGCACATCGCTTGGTGTCTAGTTCTGATACTATTTGTAACCGCTCAAATCTACCGCTAGAAGATATTGTCCATCTTAGCTTGTTACATATTGCTATCCGCCTCACGGTTTTAAAACGCGTTGATAGTGAAAGGTTTCCACGACCTTATAAAGAATGTTTTATCTCCCTCTCCAACCGATGTGGGATCTCACAATCTACTCCCTTTAGGGACCCAACGTCCTCATTGACATACCGCTCGGTGTCTAGTTTTGATACTATTTGTAACAATCCAAGCCTACCACTAGCAGACATTGTCCGCTTTGACCCGTTACGTATCGCTGTCAACTTCACTGTTTTAAAACGCATCAGGAGAGGTTCCCAAACCTTCATGAATATTTCGTTCCTCTCTCCAATCAACGTGGGATCTTATAACCTGACATCAAATCTTGGGATAGCTTGAATAGAGAGAGCGATAACGACAATTGATTTGCTACAATCAATTTATATACCTTACATATAACGAGTTCTAGTCAAATTACAGATGTAGTAGATGCAGATAAATGAGAATGGTGGAACTAGAAACTGATGTAAGATGAATTATATGTTCATATCAACTATTTACATTAGGTTTCACCTGAAATTCTTCAGTTGATGGTTCTTCTCAGCAACACAACCAGAACCTATCAATGAGGTTATCCATGCTTGATCAGACTTTACTGGTTCATCATCATCATTTCTATGCCAACTCCAAAACGCATGAGTTGAGTTCACTATCTTGAGTTCCCCGTGACCGAAACTAGCTTCCCGAAAAATTGACCATTCAGGCTGTGAGTTGTACCTAAACGAAACGAAATATCAATCAGCTTTCAACGTTTTCATCCGTTAATGTTCGTACTTATGGAATGAAATAGCTATATTTCGATAATTATGGTTATTGAACTTTCATAAAAAGTTCACTTCAATATAGTTATCCCATACTTGTGAGCTAAACCTTCTCGGTTTCCTCCGTCGCCAATAGTTATATGCACAGCACCACAAGGATCAGATTTTCCAGCATTCACACGTTTCTGCCAAAGAGTGAAAATGAATCAACGGATACTCGAGGCGAACAAGGAATAAGGAGATATGCAAAAAGAACAAAAATTATATACCGAGCGTTCATAAGCATGGACATGGCCAGCAATGACTATGTCTGCCCCAGCTGCATATAACAACGGCTCTATGGCAGCCATCATACCTGCACCTTCACCTTGATGAGCTTTATTACTATTGTACCATGGCACATGGAATAACACTACTAGCCAGGGTGTTCTTTCCCTGTCCACCTTTGCAAGATCAGCCTATTGAACAAGAAAATTTCTCATATAAGAAATCTATTCAAGAGATTCATGGTACTGGAAGGAGTCGAGAGAAGATGTTGAATTGAATGGTCAAATCCAACGAACTGGTTGGGTTAGACATTTAGACTTTGACTAGGATCGCACAACAACGCACACACTCAATCTAGATAAACACTAAGAACATCGAAGAGAAAATGCAAAGAGGACTATTTGCTAAAGGTTATATTGATGACTTCATGTATGTATAACAAGAGAGAATAGAATACAGAGAATGCATTCTCAAAACGCTGCCTAATAGGGTATATATATGATTCATTTTACTATACATAACTGTACCAGATATAATTATCTACTATATATAACTATCTACCATAGATATAGTTTTTTACGGTACATATGTACTATTTAGTACTATTTACTTTATATGTCATTTACGATATATAACTTTACTAATCTATAACTATAACCATTGACTAAGCTGTAAATAATCTGTCGGCTCCATAACCTATTCATATCGTCTTAGAAAAGTGTCCTAAACTTCTCAACAAGCATCCTTCTGTAAATAAAATTAAAAGCTCACGAACCTTCAACCATGCATATTGATATGAGGATTCATCATAATCAGTATACGATCCAAGCATAATCACATGAGTTCCGGCAACTTCAAAAGAATAATAGAGATTTGAACTTGATCCACTCTCCTCAAATGGCATCTTCCATCTTGCATTATAGGAGTCAAATGGAGCCTTGAATAGAAATATGTCCTCCTTTTCATGGTTCCCTTCAGTTACCATCCATGGCCTCGCACTTGCAAGCGGCTCCACAAGCTCACCAAATGTGTCCCACCGATGCTGCAAGTAATCGGCGTAGGATAGGTCGCCTGGAAGCAGATGAACATCATATTTGCACAGATCAATGTGCTCTAATGTTGATTTAGTCCATCCACTTTGACCCAGGTCCCCAGCCACTGAGAAAGTAATTGGCAACTGGGAAGGAGGTGTCTTCAGCTGGAACTCAGAACCTTCCCCTCCACATCGGTAATAATAAACCGTCCCAGCCTTTAGAGGCCCGATTACTGTATGATGTATCTTCCCAGACTTATACAAAATATAACTATATGAGGTGCTCTCTCCATGAGAAACAGAAGTATATTCTCCAGGTGATGTGCCATATTCAACATAAGAGGGAGCAGAGTGATCGTTAGTAATCCATGTGACTCTCATATGCTCGTCTCCTGCTAGGGAGATATGCACCTAAAAGGAATTAATGAAATACATCAAACAAAAACAACTCAAACTCCTAAAACTTTCCTTCATTCATGGACTTTGAAAATTAGCACAAAATTCAACAAGTGATTATCAATGTTAATTGGTTAAGAAATGATACTACAGGGATTTGTACCATGCTAACGATCTTAGCCATTTGTTCTTACTCCATCATAATCATTTGTTCTTGTTCTTAACCAATCTAGGCTGATGTTCATGATCAAAACCCTAAGATTACCAAATTCAGAAGGTGAAAAAAAAAATAGTTACTATTCTTAGCCAAGAAAGTCCACCAAATTTCTTCACAAACAAACATACAGATGATACTAGTAAATACCAAGATTTAACAGGTCGGAAATTGACGAACAGTTGACAAGAATTACTGTACAACGAAAACTCGATTTATAAGCGCGATTCACCTAGAAGAATCGAGCTACTGCAAAATCAAACATGGATTCACAACGAATCTTCAAAAATCCAACACAACAACGACTCAATCTCGTTTGCACAAACAAAACCAAAGAAGAAGTGGAAACGAAACCTGCTGTGGCTGAGAAGATGATTTAAAACTCCATGGAAAATGCAGAGTTTCGCGTGGTTGAGGACGAACATAATCAGCTCTGAAAGTGGAGATGATTGAAACGAAGAGCAAGAGCATAAGAATCACCTTCCCTTCCATTTTCACTCGAGTTCATTCGATTGCTTCCTGCAATTTGTAAGAACACAGAAGAAATCGCCCTAGAAAATTGTTTGTTTGTGTGAAAAGAAGAACAATTTATCCAATTCTTCTTCCATTTCCACTTTAGTTCATACTTGACAGTGACAGAATTTACAGAATTTCATAATTTATAATATTATATTATTAAATCATTTTAAATAAATGCTAAATTCAATCTCTTTATTAAAAATTATAAAAAATCAATTAATTAAAATTTATAAATTCAACTGAATCAAAAAAAAAAAAAATTAATTTTTTTTTACCTTATTTTAATTTTTCTAATTAAAAAAATAATGTAAAAATACCAAAAACTCAATAATTTCAACCATAAAAATTGAATTATTTAAAAAAATAGAGTAAATAATTTTATTTATTTATTTTGTAGGAAATTGGGTTTTCCACGTTAATTTTTTTTTTCTATCTTTATATATTTCTAAAGAAAATATTATGTTTAATGAATAATTTTTAATTTTTAATATAATTTCAAATTTAATAATATTTTATAAATAAAAATATAATATAACGTTGAAACTAATTTCTATTAAATAAATAAAATAAATATTATTTATTTATTTATTTATTTATTTTTATTTATATATAAAATAAAATAAATATAATCTCGTCACTAATTCATAGAAAAATCTATATTCGTCGTTTAAACAAAAATTTCAACCTCATTAACGGGTTTTCGTAGGTTTGTTCGATCTCTAAATAATAACGTTTAAAAGTTTAGGATAAATCTATTTATTTATTTTTTTTTTTTTCGATGATCCTAACTTATAAAACTATTATCGATCATGGTGGGAAATGACCTAAACTCCAATAAATACCTAATTATTTCAAGTTGGAGTAAGAAAGAAGGGACGTAGATTCCTCCTAACTTTCCATTTTTTAATATTTTTTTCTAACACGAAATCTCTCCCGGACATAATTCGAGTTATATATGTTAGACGAACACGACTCTCCACAATAGTACGATATTGTACACTTTGAGCCTACGCTCTCGTGGCTTTACTCTGGGTTTCCCAAAAAAGGCCTCATACCAATGGAGTTTCATCTCTCGTGGCTTTACTCTGGGTTTCCCAAAAAAGGCCTCATACCAATGGAGTTTCATCATTCCCTAAATTAGCCGAGGTGGGACTTTCATCATCCAACACCTCCCCTTAATCGAGGCTCGACTCCTTTTCTTTTGGAGTTCTTTGTTCGATATTTGAGAATTTACCAATCTATTAGCACGACTAAGTTTAGGGCATGACTCTGATACTATGTTAGACGAACACGACTCTCCACAATGGTATGATATTGTCCACTTTGAGCATAAACCCTCATGGCTTTACTTTGGGTTTCCCCGAAAGACCTCATATTAATGGAGATAGTATTACTCACTTATAAACTCATGATCATTCCCTAAATTAGCTGATGTGGGACCTTCATCATCCAACAATATATAATAAATTTAAAAAACTCTCGATCTAGTTAAAAGGATAAGAGTACGGATAGTCTTGTCCCAAGTTTTCAAGTCACTTGATCGAGTTAAAAATAAAAATATTTCAAATATTAAATTCGAATGAAATGAAATGCAAGTTTTCAAATTTACTGGCAGGTCGGGTTATTGACGTTGGATGATGAAAGTCCCACATCGGCTAATTTAGGGAATGATCGTGGGTTTATAATCAAAGAATGCTCCCTCCATTGGTACGAGGCCTTTTGGTAAAGTACAAAGCAAAACCATGAGAGCTTACACTCAAACTGGACCACCACCACTAGCAGATATTGTCCTCTGGATCGTTACAAATGGTATTAGAGTCAGACACCGAACGATGTGCCAGTAAGGACGCTGGGTCCCAAAGGGGGCGATGTGCAGGAGAACAAACGGATCTGGGTCGTTACAATACCATTGTCGAGAGTCGTGTTGTCTAACAATTGGAACGGGGATTGTTGTTTTAAAGTAATTAAATGATTAAAAAAAAATTGAAAAAGGGAATATTGCAATGAAACTAATATGAGCCAATCATTATTACACGTAGGAAAACTTATCTACTCAATCAAACGACGTCGTAAAGTACGTACACTTTTCTAGTTCTACAAATGGCGTTGTCGGGAAATTCGCCGGTGACGATAGAGCGCCGCCGAGAACGATGCTTCATTTTCGATTTCGGATCCGGTTCGGAAACTCTAAAAACCCGCTAAATCGCATTCCTCCAATTCATCTTCAATTCAAGCTTCTTCAAACCCTAGCTATGGCGGATGTTCCTCCCAGTACCGGAAGACTCGTTTGTCCATCCTGTTCGAAACCGGCTCGTATCTGTCTCTGTTCGCGGCTCCAAAACCCTAGTCTCGAGAACTCAGTCGGAGTAATCATTCTTCAACACAGTTTAGAGAAAAAGCATCCGCTAAATTCTTCTAGAATCGCAAAATTAGGTCTCAAGAATGTCGCGATCGCTACCGTTTCCGACGTTAATTTCGAGGCTCGATTCACTATTCGGTTGCCTGAACTAAATTCTGATGAAGAATTTAGCTTCGGAAATGGTCAAAATGCTGCTCAAAAGCCTCAAATTCAAGTACAGAATCGGGATGAATCTCTAGTTGATAAACCTACTTGCACAAAATCTGACGAAGGAGCTGCGATTACCGCTACGATTGGGAAATATGGCGTCGTTAACTCATTCGATCACATCTGGATGCATCAACCGAGTTTGCAGGATCTTAAAATCGATGAGGTTTTCGCATCTCCAGAAATTAGGGCATCAATGGCGAAAGGATTCATCGTGAAGAAACTGCAGAAGCGGCAGGTGGATGAAAGCAAGGAGCTAGAGGAATATGCTGAGTTCGAAATCGAGGTTCCTCCCAAGTCAGTACTACTTTTTCCCTCTGATAATGCTTTTACAGTAAATGATGATGATGTTCATGGTAGTGATTTTCATGTCAATAATTTGATAGTTTTAGATGGAACATGGGCAAAAGCTAAGAGAATGTACAATGAAAATCCTTGGTTGAGGCTTTTGCCTCATATGAAGTTGGATTTAGAGAAGATGAGCTTGTATAGTGAAGTTAGACGTCAGCCTAAGACTGGTTTTTTGTCCACCATTGAAAGCATTGTCTATGCCTTGAAAGTAATAGGTGATCACCCTGAGGGGCTGGATGATTTGTTGGATGTTTTTGAATCCATGATAGGAGATCAAAGGAGATGTAAAGATGAGAGGTTGAGAATCACTACTCAAATTTAAGATTTCCTCCGAATCAAAATGGGCAACACTGGGTTTGGTTCTCGATGAATATGTATTGACCGACGAGACGTCGAGAAGTGAGTAGTAGGCTTCTATTGCTATGCAATGATAGACAGGATTTGTAGACCTTTGATTCACATTTGTCAAAGAGGTGAGATGTGAGATCCCACATCGATTGGAGTGAGGAACGAGTGTCAGCGAGGATGTTGGGCCCTGAAGGGAGGTGGATTGTAAGATCCCACGTTGATTAGAGAGGAGAATGAGTGCCAGTGAGGATGCTGGACCCTGAAAGGGATGGATTGTGAGGTCCCAACTAGGAACGAAACATTGTTTAGAAGGGTGTAGAAATTTTTTCCTAGCAGACGCGTTTTAAAAACCTTAAGGGGAAGCTCAGAAAGGAAAGTCCAAAGAAGACAATATCTACGAGCGATGGGTTTGTGCCGTTACATGAGATAAATGCAAACATAACTAGATGATTCCTTACAAGAAGAAGAAGTTGAAAGATCACAAACCTTCAGCCATCTCTATATTTGTCTTGAGTACTCATCTCAATGATGATCCAAGCACAATTTTACATGAGTTCTTGCTCCACCAACTTCAATAGAATAATAGAGATTTGAACTCAATCCACTCCCTTCAAACATCATCTTTTCATCTCAAGTCATAGGAACCAAATGGAGGCCAAAATCCCATTCACGACACTGCACTCGGCCGGATACTCTCGTTCAAATATCTATGGACTCGCAGTTTGCTTACCAAACCCACCACTAGCATATATTGTCCTTTTTGGGTTTTTCCATTCAGGTTTCCACTCAAGAATCTTAAAATGCGTTTGCTATGGAGAGATTTCCATACCCTTATAAAGAATGTTTTGTTCTTATCCTCAACCGACGTGGGATCTCACAAATTAAGTCTCTGGTTCGTATCTCTCATCAAAAGGATCTCGAAAAGTGGCTTTACAAGCCCTCGATATGTTTCTCACCTTGCAGCTAGAAATGAGCTTCTGAAAGGTTCACCTGATGTTGATCTGGGTCCATTCAGAGCAACTAGGAAGGAGGAGGAGGTGACTTTTGCCTTCATTTTCTTGAGATTCTGTTTGCTTCATTTCTGCAATGTCTTGCAAATGCTGGAAGCTTTGTGTTTTTTGTTTTTGTTTTTTATTTTCTTAGTTACATCTCTAAACTACGTAATTCTTTGTCACTTAGCAAGTATTTATAAACATTTTTTAAAAAACATTTAGAGTCAAAGATCAAATTTTATATACGAGTTCCAAACATGTTCTCTATCCACGTTCTCTCATCTCAACGGATTCAAACTTTCATTCTAAAATGATAATCTTCATGAACAGGATCAAACCTTATTCCGAACTATTTACCATTATTTCTCTTTCTTATGCGAAAGCAAGTCCCAATTATCATTCTTGGAGGACTAAATTTAAAATTAAATGAAACTATGATTCAAAGTATAGATACTAAAATAATATTTTGATGTATATAAAATTGAGAAATCTTTTGGAACTCAAATCTAATTTAAACTTTGAGATTTGTATTTATTTAATTTTTAATCTTCAAGTATCTTAAATTTATGGGTATATACAGATTGGGTTAAGTTAGATAAATGCTTGGATTGAGTCGATTGGATGGTTAGGTTATCATATATGTTACGTTAATAACTAAAATTTCATAAAGCTCAAACATTAAACATCCATTACAATACATCAATAGAATAATTATATACATTAAATAATTTTAATCTTCGTAATAATCTTAAAAATAGGATAGGATATGGTTGGATTGTAATCCCATTTTCCGTTTGGTTGGAATTTTTTTATTTTTAAAAAAATCAACTAAAAAAAATCTAACATCACCAAACTTTTATATTTTAGGTTAGATAGTTCAAGCGGGTCGTATTCTTGAATCGTTTGAACACTCCTTTTTAATTTTATGTCTAACATATTCTTAAACTTTAAAAGTGTATAACACAGAACTTTTAATTTTATATCTAATAGATCCTTAAATTTTTTATCTGGGATCAACCTTTTTTTTTTTAATCTACCAACGTAGCAAAATTAAATTTTTTATTAGAAATAACACTTAAATTTATATCTAATATATCAATTATTTTTATAAAATTTAAATCAATTAATTTTACAAAATTTAAATATGTATTATATATATATATATATAAATAAATAATGTAGTGCTATGAAAAGTCTCCGGTTAAAGAGAAAATAAGTCAAAATTACAGAGAAAAAATGCTGCTGCTCTGCGAGGCTGCGACAAAGACAATCTCGATGCCTCGCCTTTGTATCCGTATATAAACCCCCCAGAATTGTCGCCTACCCGATGCCATTTGCACCTCAATCCTCTCTTCCCTCCCTCGATTTCCCCCCTTCTCTCTCTCTTTCATACCTTCTTCCGTCGCCGGTGCTGTTTCCGGCCGCCGTTAGCTTCTGAGTGGTCGTCCTCAGGTGGGTCTTCATGGGTTTCATCGGAGGTTTCTTTATTGATTGGTTTGAGTGACCATTATGTGAATTCTTTTATTGCCTTTTCGAAATTCTGATGTTCTTGGCACTCTATGCAATGCAAGTTCATTTGCTGCATCAATTTAGGAATTTAATGAAGCCCCCTTTGTTTTTGTTGGAATTTGTTGTGCTTCTGTAGGGATGTTTGTGTGGAATAATAGCATGCCATGGTGATATGCCTTTGAATGACCAAGAATTTGATTGTTTTATTAAGGACGTAAGTTTGTAAGTTACGTTTAAATTGTTTGTTTCACCGTTGTATTATTAGAAACCACGACTCTCCACGATGGTATGATATTGTCCACTTTGAGCATAAGCTCTCATGGCTTTGCTTTTGGTTTCCCGAAAGGCCTCGTACCAATGGAGATGTATTCCTTACTTATAAATCCATGTTCAACCTCTTAATTAGCCGATGTGGGCAACAATCCTCCCCTTGAACAAAGTACATCATAGAGCCTCCCTTGAGGCCTATGGAGCCCTCGAATAGCCTTCTCTTAATCAAGGCTCGACTCCTTCTCTGGAGCCCCGACACTTGAGTCACTTTTGACTACACCTTCGAGGCTCACAACTTCTTTGTTTGACATTTGAGGATTCTATTGACATGGCTAAATTAAGGACATGACTCTGATACCAACGTTAGGAATCATGGGTCTCCACAATGGTATGATATTGTCCACTTTGAGCATTGCTTTTGGTTTCTTCGAAAGACCTCGTACCAATGGAGATGTATTCCTTACTTATAAACTCATGATCAACCCCTTAATTAGCTGATGTGGGACTCCTCACCCAACAATCCTCCTCTCGAATAAAGTACACCATAGAGCCTCTCCTAAGGCCTATGGAGCCCTCGAACAACCTCTCCTTAATCGAGGCTCGACTCCTTCTCTGGGGCCCTTGAACAAAGTACACCCTTTGTTCGATACTTGAGTCACTTTTGACTACACCTTCGAGGCTAACAACTTATTTGTTCGATATTTGAGGATTCTATTTACATGGCTAAGTTAAAGGCATGGCTCTTATACCATGATAGAAACCACAACTCTCCATAATAGTATGATACCACGTTACTTTGATAGTTTATTTGTGTTCAAGTTGAATAGAGCTTCTTAGCTGATTGGTTGATCTCATATTTATGCAGTAATATTATGTGGTCATTGATTTCTGAAGCATTCTTTTGAAGAACTTGGTGACTATTCAGTTCTTTGATGAATAACTCATGACTTCTTTTGGCAAATGATTGGATTGAGAGTCTATTCTTTCAGTTTCTTTTGAAAGCTATACCTGACAAGCAGAGATGAGCGTGGTAGGTTTCGATATTGGAAATGAGAATTGTGTTATTGCTGTGTCGAGGCAACGAGGTATCGATGTTCTTCTAAATGAAGAATCACAACGAGAAACCCCGGCCGTAATATGTTTCGGGGAAAAGCAGCGGTTCTTGGGGTCAGCAGGTGCTGCTTCTGCAACAATGAACCCGAGATCCACAATATCGCAGGTAAAGAGATTGATCGGACGTAACTATGGTGACCCAGATGTTCAAAAGGATCTCGAAACGCTTCCTTTCGAAACATCTCCAGCCCTCGATGGCAGCATATTGGTTCACGTGAAATACTTAGGGGAGACTCATACATTTACTCCAGTTCAGATCATGGCAATGCTCTTTGCACATTTGAGAGATGTAGCTGAGAAAAACTTGGGAGCGCCATTTTCAGACTGCGTTATCGGTATTCCATCGTATTTTACGGATTTACAAAGACGTTTATATTCGAACGCTGCTGCTATTGCTGGTTTAAAGCCTTTGAGACTCATGCATGACTGTACTGCAACAGCACTTAGCTACGGGATTTATAAAGCAGATGTCTCAAATAAAGGTCCAATATATGTTGCCTTTGTTGATATTGGTCATTGTGATACTCAGGTCTCTATTGTATCGTTCCAGCCCGGACATATGAGTATCATGTCGCATACATTTGATAGCGATTTGGGAGGTCGAGACTTTGATGAGCTTTTATTCAGCCATTTTGTTGCAGAGTTTAAGAAGAATTACGATATCGATGTAAACTCAAACGTCAAGGCTTCTATCAGATTGCGGGCGGCTTGTGAGAAGCTGAAGAATGTTCTGAGTGCAAACTTAGAGGCACCTCTTAATATTGAATGCCTGATGGATGAGAAGGACGTTAAGGGGTTTATCAAAAGAGAAGAGTTTGAAAAGCTTGCTGCTGGGTTATTGGAGAGGATTAGTGTTCCTTGTACAAGAGCCTTAGCTGATGCAGGGTTAACTGTGGGAAGAATCCATTCGGTTGAACTTGTTGGATCGGGGTCGAGGATCCCTGCGATAACGAGGTTATTGGCTTCTGTTTTTAAGAAAGAACCGAGTCGTAAACTTAATGCTAGTGAATGTGTAGCTCGTGGTTGTGCTCTACAGTGTGCGATGCTTAGCCCCGATTTCCGGGTTAGAGAATATGAGGTATGTACTTTGCTTGAGGTTTTGTAGCTTGCATTAGCTAGGCATGTAATGGAAGGTGGCCATGGGCAATGCCTTGTAGTTTGGTTCGAGTTTAATTGATTTTCGAGACGGTTAAAAGTCGTCTTAGGAATTTAATTGATCTTCCAAACTACTAGGAAGATTATGTTCCTCGCATGGACTTGAACTGTAACGGCTCAAGCCCACCATTAGCAGATATTGTCCACTTTATGCTTTCCCTTTCGGGCTTCCCCTCAAGGTTTTTAAAACGCGTCTTCTAGGGAGAGGTTTCTACACCCTTATAAAGAATGTTTCGTTCTCCTCCCCAACCGATGTGGGATCTCACAATCCACCCCCTTTGGGGCCCAGTCTCCTCGTTGGCACTCGTTCCCTTCTCCAATCGATGGAAGACCCCCTAATCCACCCCCCTTCGGGCCATAACGTCCTTGCTGGCACACCATTTCGTGTTTACCCCCCGCTTTGTGGACACTAAGCGGTGTGCCAGCGAGGATGCTGGGCCCCGAAAGGGGTGGATTGTGAGATCCTACATCAATTAGAGAGAGGAACGAGGGCCAGCGAAGACGCTGAGCCCCAAAGGGGGGTGGATTGTGAGATCCCACATCAGTTGGAGAGGGGAACGAAGCATTCTTTATAAGGGTGTGGAAACCTCTCCCTAGCAGACACGTTTTAAAAACCTTAAGGGGAAGTCCAAAAGGGAAAGCCGAAAGAGTTGAGCTGTTACATGAACCTTTCCGCACACGACAACTAAATGAAACACAAAAGTCCCATCTTTTAACGACGCGTTTTCGTCATTCACTTTCTTTACAAGTTCGTTTTTCTAAGGTTATTAGTTGTATGAATGCTAAATGATACATGGTTAACAAAGCGCAGGTTCAGGATTCATCCCCTTTCTCCATTGGCTTCTCATCAGACGCAGGACCAATTAGCTTGGGCTCAAATAATGTTCTATTTCCCAAAGGCCAACACATTCCAAGCACTAAAGTTCTCTCATTCCACCGCAACAGCTTGTTCCATTTAGAAGCATTCTACACTAATCTGGATGATCTACCTCCTGGCATGTCTTCAAAAATTGGTTGTTTTACAGTATGTTCTATTCTAAGCTTTTTATTACTGTTCTTGTGAAGCTGGAAGGCTTTTGAGCTGTCCCAGTGTTCATAAACTACTCTAGAGAGTGTCTTGACTTGTTTCTGCTTCTTTTTTCATTCCATTTATGATGCAGATTGGTCCTGTCCAAGGCTCAAACAACTCGAACTCGAACGCGAGGATTAAAGTTAGAGTTCAGTTAAATTTGAACGGCATCGTTACGGTTGAATCAGCTACGGTAAGTAATGTGTGAGATCCTACGTCAGTTGGGGAGGAGAATGAAGCATTCTTTATAAGGGTGTGGAAACCTTCCCCTAGTAGACGCGTTTTAAAAACCTTGAGGGTAAGCCCGAAAGGGAAAGTCAAAAGAGGACAATATCTGCTAGTGGTGGGCTTGGACTGTTACAAATGGTATAAGAGCTGGATATCGGACGGTGTGGCAGCGAGGACGCTGGCCCTGAAGGGAGGTGGATTGTGAGATCCCACATCGATTGGAGAGAGGAACGAGTGCCAGCGAGGACGCTAGACCCCGAAAGTGGGTGGGTTGTGAGATCCCACATCGGTTGGGGAGGAGAATGACGCATTCTTTATAAGGCTGTGGAAACCTTCCCCTGCCAGACGCGTTTTAAAAACCTTGAGGGTAACCTGAAAAGAGAAAGCCCAAAGAGGACAATATCTGCTAGTGGCGGGCTTGGACTGTTACAAATGGTATCAGAGCCGCACACCGGACGGTGTGCCAATGAGGACTCTGGCCCCGAAGGGAGGTGGATTGTGAGATCCCACATTGATTGGAGAGAGGAACGAGTGCCAGCGAGGACGTTGGGCCCTAAAAGTGGGTGGATTGTGAGATCCCACATCGGTTGGGGAGGAGAATGAAACCTTCTTTATAAGGGTGTGGAAACTTTCCCCTAGTAGACGCATTTTAAAAACCTTGAGGGTAAGCCCGAAAGGGAAAGCCCAAAGAGAACAATATCTGCTAGTGGTGGGCTTGGGCTGTTATAAATGGTATCAGAGCCAGACATCGGGCAGTGTGCCAATGAGGACTCTGGCCCCGAAGGGAGGTGGATTGTGAGATCCCACATTGATTGGAGAGAGGAACGAGTGCCAGCGAGGACGTTGGGCCCTAAAAGTGGGTGGATTGTGAGATCCCACATCGGTTGGGGAGGAGAATGAAACCTTCTTTATAAGGGTGTGGAAACTTTCCCCTAGTAGACGCATTTTAAAAACCTTGAGGGTAAGCCCGAAAGGGAAAGCCCAAAGAGAACAATATCTGCTAGTGGTGGGCTTGGGCTGTTATAAATGGTATCAGAGCCAGACATCGGGCAGTGTGCCAGTGAGGACGCTGGCCCCGAAGGGAGGTGGATTGTGAGATCCCACATCGATTGGAGAGAGGAACGAGTGCTAGCGAGGACGCTGGGCCCCGAAAGTGGGTGGGTTGTGAGATCCCACATCGGTTGGGGAGGAGAATGAAGCATTCTTTATAAGGGTGTGGAAACCTTCCCCTAACAGACGCGTTTTAAAAACCTTAAGGGTAAGCTCGAAAGGGAAAGCCCAAAGAGGACAATATCTGCTAGCATAATATTTTCATCAAGTTCCTACCATTTAAGAGATTTTTCTCTGTATTTATACGAATCATGAATTTAGCTTGTAGAGGATAATGTAGATGAACAAATACCAACGAGAGACGCTACTCACTCGAATACAGAGAACATGGAGACCGAGTTTGTCGATTCTTCCCATTCGAAGGTATTGAATACAGTCCCTTTCAGCACTCAAAAGCTTCATGTACATCAAAAAGATGGACTACAGTTAATTCTATATACTATCTAGAAAACCTCATATACTATGTTTTTGTGAGATCCCACGTTGGTTGGGGAGAACGAAATACCCTTTATAAGGGTGTGGAAACCTCTCCCTAGCAGACGCGTTTTAAAAGCCTTGAGGAGAAACCCGAAAGGGAAAGCCCAAATAGGACAATATCTGCTAGCGGTGGGCTTGAGCCGTTATAAATGGTATAAGGGCCAGACACCGGGCAATGTGTCAGCGAGAAGACTGAGCCCCGAAGGGGGATGGGCACGAGGCGGTGTGCCAATGGAGAAGGGAACGAGTGTCAGTGAGTACGCTGGCCCCGAAGAGGGGTGGATTGTGAGATCCTACATTTGTTGGGGGAGAACAAAACACCCTTTATAAGGGTATGGAAATCTCTCCCTCGCAGATGCGTTTTAAAAGCCTTAAGGGGAAACCCGAAAGGGAAAGCCCAAAGAGGACAACATCTGCTAGCGATGGGCTTGGGCCGTTACAGTTTCTCATCTCCCGACACTTTTTTCCTTGGAAAATTGTCTCTTTACAGTGATTTGGTGTCTATTAATTCATTGCATTTTCCAGTGTGATGTTTCAAGAAAAGTTAGGAGTACAAGGAGGATTGACATACCAGTTAGTGAACACATATATGGTGGAATGACAAAGGCTGAGCTCTCAGAAGCCCAACAAAGAGAGCTCCAATTGGCTCAAATGGACAAGAACATGGAACAAGCCAAAAATGAGAAGAATGCTTTGGAGTCATACGTCTATGAGATGAGGAATAAGGTAAATATTCTTCCTTTTCCGATGCCAATGGTACGTTTCGATTTGAGTGATACGAAAAAAAAAACGTTATCAAAAGCTTACTTTACATCTATATCTTTGGTCTAGTTTCGTTGGATGTATGAACCGAACGTAGAACTCGATCTTTTAACGCTACTGTTATAAATTGTTTTGGATACTTGGGGGGTGGCTATACGAATTTCAGTTGCTGCGACACCACTTTTTAGATCAGATTATTGATTTCCGTCATGCGAGCTTGAAGCATCGTTTTGTTTCAAGAAGTTTAAGTTGTCGTGTGATTTCAAATTTGTAAAACTTTCTGGTACGAAATAGGGTGTCTTATTTCAATACTATAAATAGTCGTTCATGTTGTTACTTTAGTATGAAGATTTTGGATATTACAGCGAAAGTTTCATATTATGCTTCTTGAGTCATGAGCTTGTTCGTTTGTATTTTTTGTGTTTAGATTTTAGATTTGTATGTTAGAGTCATTCCGTAGTTTTGATCAAACTATCTTGTGGAGTGATTTGAATCACGAGTCTAGAAACGAGTTTTCTTTACTCTTGATCTTGATCATCAAGGTAATCTGTTTCAAAACTTTTCTTAGAGCTGATTCCTTATCGTTTTTTTTGGGTTCTTGGATAATTTAGATCTAAACGTCTTGTACTTCAACAAGGTTGTTCGATCAATTCCTAAGAGTTCCATAACACTTTCCCTTTGAACAACTTTCGACTTTTTAAATGTTCATCGTATCTTGAGGTAGACTTTTATTCTCATGCATACTGTGAATAATAATATTTATCTTGTATTACGAAAATAATGATGATGTTTGAAAGTGATTTGTTAATAGCTTTTCAACACGTATCGGAGTTTCGCTAGTGATCAAGAGCGAGAAGGAATCTTCTCAAGTCTCCAGCAAACCGAGGAGTGGCTATACGAGGATGGAGACGATGAGACAGAGAGTGCTTATGCTTCTAAGTTAGATGACCTTAAGAAGGTAGTTTCTTATACTTAATACAAGTCTGTAACAGCTCAAGCCTACCGCTAGCAAATATTGTCCTCTTTGGGTTTTTCCTTTCGGGCTTCCCCTCAAGGTTTCTAAAACGTGTCTGCTAGGGAGAGGTTTCCACGCCCTTATAAAGAATGTTTCGTTCTCCTCCCTAACCGATGTGGGCTTGAGCTGTTACAAGTTATATCACATTTTCTGAACCAAGTTCTCTTCTCCTTGCTTACTCTACTCTTTCATTGTTCTTAGTTGGTGGATCCTGTAATTAACCGATACGAAGACGAGGAAGCTAGAGCACAAGCTAAAAAGCATCTGTTAAAGCGTATTTCCGATTATAGGAACTCTGGGGATTCAATTTCTCCTCACGTTCGAGCTTCGGTATCGACAAATGACCTCTACCATTACTACAGTTGGTTTTGTTTGAATTCTCTCACTAATGAACTCCATTTTTCTCCAGATCCTTGAGGAGTGTGACAGAGCAGAGCAATGGCTAACAGAGACAAGCCAACAGCAAGAGTTGTTACCAAAAAACACAGACCCTTTACTATGGTCAAGCGAGATCAGAACTCGAGAAGACGATTTTGACAAGTACGATGCTTCTCTGTTTGATTCGTTAAAATATAAAAGGTTTCTGTAAGATTAGGCTAAGTGAAACTAATCGGAATGGTCGTTTAGAACATTGATTTAAGCTACACGATCTTTCTGCTTATCGAACCCAAAATTCAGTTCTATATTTATTTCAAATAAGCATGCTTGGTATCTGCAGATCCAGTGGCTTACTACCATTTTTGCTTAAACTGCATTTCAGGACATGCCAAAGGATCTTGGGACAACCTGTGTCTTCTCATACACATTCAGGCGATTCAGAGGAACCAAACCATCACAATTCTTCTGATAATCACTCTTAAAAGGCAACATTAGTTTCTCTTTAGATTAATCAAAGGTTATGATCATATCCAGAATGAAGATGAGGTGAAAGAGTAGTGCCACTGCAGCTGATGACAGGTTCAAGTACTTTGACCAATCAGCCATGTTGTCTTCTGATATGTCTCATTCTAATGAGGGCTGTCTCTCAATTTTGCAACTATTTGAAGGCAACCCTTGTTGAATTATTGCGTTTCTATTCATTGTCTGTTTTGAGATTTCTTATCATATGTGATCTGACATGTATATATACATTCCATGGTTATCATGAATCACACAGGAAAAGGGGATGGTTTCAGCTTCACTTTCCAGACATTAAGAGTTTGATCCTTAGGTTAAGAGTGAACGGTTCATATCGTGGTCATGTAATGTCCCACATTGGTTGGGGAGGAGAACGCCCTTCATAAGGGTGTGGAAACCTTCCCTTAGTAGACGCATTTTAAGCCTTGAGGGAAAGCTCGAAAGAGAAAGCCCAAAGATGACAATATCTGCTAGCAGTGGATCTGAGTCGTTACAAATGATATCAGAGCCAAACACCGGACTATGTGTCAACAAAGAGGTTGTTCCCCACGAAACGGTGTGCCAGTAAGGACGCTGGCCCCAATGGGGGGTGGATTTGGTGGAGTCCCACATTGATTGGAGAAAGAGTGCCAACAAGGACACTGGGCCCCGAAGGGGGGTGGATTGTGATGTCCTACATTGGTTGAGGAGAACAAGTGTGGAAACCTTCCCATCACATGCACATTTTAAAGCCTTATAATGGAAAGCCCGAAAGGGAAAGTCCAAAGAGGACAATAGGTCAAAATTTTGAATTCATTGGTTTCTAAACCTGTCACTTTTTGTAGGACATTAAACATGAATGCTAGATCTTACATCTTCGTGGTTCTTGGTCTGATCCCTAGGCAAGAAAACAGATGCAGATAAGAAAACATGAACGTAAGTTGTAATCTAGATCTTACATCTTCGTGATTCTCGGTTTGATCCCTGAGCAAGAAAACGGATGCAGATAAGAAAAAAAATTTGAAACCAGTATCACAGTTATTATCTACCTCTTCCTCTTCCTCTCGTGCAGGAAGTCAAACCTGTTGAATGAAGATTCAAGATGATAAAAAAATGATGAAGAATTATAACTTTATCATGTTCATCATAAAACATTTAGTGTCTGTACATTGGGGCATAGTGGACTGGAGAAAATTGTCTGGCTCGGCTATCAGTCAGAATTCAAAGCCTAAATTCCTAGACTCCACAGTTTGGTTTGGTACATTGAAGATTTGAATACACCCAAATATTCAGATGTATATATGTTGGAAGAATCAAGGTTGGCTTAAAATTGGACACAAAGTTGTTACATGTATACTATGGACAACAATGTTTAAGAAACAGCTGATGGTAATTGCAACGAAGAAATACAACTTTTTAAGCGCTTAAAAACACTTAGAAAGTCATCCAAACAGGCCAAAAATAAGATGGCAGTGTAACTAACATTTTGGATCCCAATCGATTGTGCAGTTTTGCCCCCGTGCACGGTATCGTTTTATGTTTTCTTCTTCTTGCCTGTTCCTTTCTTTTTTGACTTCCTAAAGCCTCCAGTATCCTATAGGCAACAATAGAAGCGTTGAATGTGTAATAAAAACATAAAAGAGCTTAAGAAAAGCCAAAGCTAAAGCCAAGGGAATATGATTTGGATTTACCTTTTTGTAAAATCTATATGCCGTTCGGCCGGTCAACTCCTCCCCACTTTTGGTGACGTATACCTGGAAAGCAGTAATAGCCTATTAAAATTGACCACAGCAAACTAAGCGAAGTAATAAATAATCTAGCTATAAGAATTATTTTTCAAGTTGTAATGTCAATGAGCGAAAATGTAACAAAAAGAAAAGGAAGGTAGTATAAATAACAAGATAATAGTCAGTATCTTTTGGAAAAGCTATCGAAGAAAATTTTAGGGAATTCCACGTTGAGAATAATTTCTGCAGCATACTGAATCTATTTTCTTATTGTCATGAACATTCGAGATATTATGGACATTGACTATGTAGCGAAAATATTGAACCATACCTTCTTCCCTTCTGGGGATGTATACCAGTGACCAGCTGATTGCCCACCTGCATGGACCCTTCGTTTCCCAGCATCTCTAGGAAGACTAAGAGAGCCCTTTGGATCAATCCAGTTTCCAGAATCCTGTAAGAGTTCTTCACAGTTTGATGCCCCTGGTTTCCTTCTAACATTTCTTGAACTGCTACCAATTTTATTTTTTTGAGATGCTGCTCTTTTGGGTGTTTTTTTACTGCTTAACGGTGAAACAGCTTTCTCATTGGCCCAACATTTGGAGGCATTGCTCTTAGATCTTTTTGATATATTTGTTGATCTTTTTGAACTTTTCTCCATGTTAACCTGTGATGATCGGCTAGTAGAAGCCTCTCCGTTGCTAAACTGTCTCCTGCCAATGCAGCAATAAAACATGTTATGTTAAAGGATAGAAAGAAAAGTGGACAAATTTGTTTAAATGGAAAGGAATAACTGAAAATAATAGAAAGAAGAGTTACTAACACATAATCAATCATTGATCCTCTGCTTCCATCAACTCCCAATGGGGAAAAGTTTGGTAAGCGATTACGAACTAATCTCTGAATCCTTGGGTCATTATGAAAAAAATAGTAATGAGCAGGACAGCCGAGCTTATCCACCAGTTCGTTTGAGTAGCCACTATTGGTAGTATGATTATCCATGCAGCTTATATGGGCACTGCTTCCTAGTTCTGTAGCTGCTTTATTATCCTTCTTTAACTGCGAAAATTCTTTACAGACTTCATCAAAGGCTGGTGTTGGCAAATGAAAATTTTTAGTTTGACAAAAATCTTTCCATAGATCCTCTTTTTGAGTAATACTCGCAGTCAAACTTTTCTTTTTCTCATCCACTGTTGCAGAGAGACCAAATGTAGACTTTGGCTTGTTTAAAGATGAAGAAACTTCATACCCTTTTCTGCTTTGATTGTCACAGCTAGAAGGCTCATCTGAATCAGAATCAAGTAACTGGAACTTTCGAAGAGGACTGATGGTTAAATTAGAAAACAAGGACTTATTTTTCTTTTCCAAACCAACAGAAGTTGAGGCATCTGCAGTCTGTTTATCTTTCTTTTCCTTCAGCTGGCTAGAAGTGGGAACAGTAAAGATCCCATGTAAAGGGACCTTTGAACTGTTGCAGACAGATTGATGGAGTGACGAAACTGAGGTACATGTGAACATTGTGTTAATTTCAGAAAGTAAAACCCTCAGTCAGCCACTTTAAAGAAAGAGTAAAAAGTTAGCTCTATAATCATACAAGTACAGGGCCATTATTTATAATCAAGGAGTCATCTGATATGTGTTATTTTGACAACTCTATAGGGGTTCATTTAATCATCTACGTTGCAATCATCAGAAAATTATATCTACAGTTAACCAATATAACAAAGCTCTTCCAGTTTATTTGTGTCTTAGATCAAAATGCTGTAAGAACATACTAACCAGCCGAGATAACAGTACCATACAAACGTGGTTAAATATTAGTGATGGCTCAATTGGTCAACTCTTGTGAATTGAATGTTTCTTTTGTATCGTGGTACCCAAGTGGTCTTAAGTATGCATTACTAATCTCATGGGATAATTACTTGACCTTGACATTTAGTTAGAAGATCATAAAATTTTAATATGTTAGGTATGTGGCCCTTGAACCCATAACCCCAAGGTCAATTTAATTTTCAACCTGTCCTTGAACACTTCTCTAGATTTAATGTTTCCATTCCATTCTACTCCCATCATTTCTCCTAAAATAATAATAATAATAATAATTCATTCCATCAACAATTCATATTCTTTAGAAACAAAGCATGATCCAGCAATTCTCAAACAATTTGCATACAAAGAAAACAATAAACATTATATTCTTTGCACAACAGATACATATATCATTTATCTTCAAGCTTACTTGCGACTAGTTTCAAAAAAACTCGTAAGATATGCAGATATTAAATTCTGGGCAAGTGACAGAATCTCAATGTAAACAGATTATTGAACCAAAAATACTTCAAAACTGGAAGAAAATATTGTATGCACAATAATCGCATGATGCAAATAAAACGATCCGAAATTTCCAATAGCATGTGATCAAATACCAATAGCCAATGCCCTGCGTCTAAGAGACGACTATTGTGTCCTAAACCATTGAACACTTCAATCGAAGCTTCGTTTATACTCTGGAAAAAATAGAAGAAAAGAAGAAAACAAACTCAATGTGTGAAAGAGCTATTACCTCTGGGAGAATCTTCTTGTGATGAAAACTCTTCAATGTCATCATCAACTACAGAAAACAAAGGTGATGGTTCGCTTTTCTTGGCTACCGAAGAACATCGAGCAGGACCACGCTTGAGCCGCTTAAATTTTCTAGGCGAATCATGTCCAGTTTCTCCATTGCAATCCGCAACCCCTGTCTCCACCACTCCACAATCGTCCTCTTTCGACGAAGCATTGGCTCCCGCCGAATAGTCCGAAGCTGGTGGCGGAATTTGAGGCTCCGAATCGAAATCTAAATCAAGGCCGAGAGAGAACGAGGGAGCTTCATAGTACGCCATAAGATTGCACAATAGAAAATAGAATGATCCGGTAAGGTTAATTCCAAACAGGAAAACAATCAAATGCAGCAAAAGACCAAGCAATCAGTACAAAAAGAATCAGCTCTGGATCTACATCAGATAGCAATCAAGAGTAACGTGAAAATTAACGCTCTGAAGCTTGCCGACGACGAGAGAAGAACGCATATAGATGCGAGAATTGAGACGAATTTCAAAAACCAAAAAGAAAGAGAAGATTTAGCGGGAGTCGAAATTTTCTCTGAAATTTTTAGCGCCTGAATCATTCAGAGGGAAAGGGAATTTTGGTTGTGGGAGAGAGATAGATGGAATGGGATGGGTTCGGTTTGCGGATAATATGGGCCGAGTCTTGTTGGGCTTAAACCTTTTCATTTGGGCTGGGCTGTTCTTTGTTGGGCTTCTTAAGCCTTTTCACTTTGGGCTGGGCTGGGTCTTAATGGGCTTAAACCATTTCACTTGAGCTGGGCCTTAGCCCTGTCAACCTCGACACTCTTAACACACTTGTGATGCCTTTCGTTATTTCAACTCTTGGGTTCATTTCTCTCGTCTTGTTCGACTAGACACACAGGGTGTGGCTCTGAATCATTTGTCACAGTCATACTTTTTTAACTGTAGGACGACGTGATCTTAACACACTCACGACCAACCTTAAGAAAAATTCAAGCCACATCTGTATTTTCACCTTGCTTTGTGGCTTTGTCGGATCTTAAGCGAGGTTTATTTTCGTCAACCGAACATCACTTCTGCAAATTCCAAACTCGTTAAAAAATTCATATTCTACGTTTTTTCAACTATAAATTTTTTCGTTTAGAAAAATTTATTATAAACATATACCTAGACATGGGTGAATAAGTCGTTTGGTGGTATTGACAATGTAAAAACTATCGTGTTAGCATTGGTGAGGACAATGAACTCCGACTTGAACGTTAATGTTGGCTAGCTGACGACAACAAAAACATATGGACCATTACGATGGGCACTAGACTATGAACGTAGCTGTCTTGAAGGTCGGTGCTCACCAACTATAGCCTTCGACGTTCGAGTGACTGAGCATTAGGGAGACATAGAAAGAGACTTCTCAAGTGAGATGAGAGAGAAAGGGAACAAACCCTACGTACATATACACATAGGTTGGTGGGATTGGCTTCCTCCTTGTACAAGGACGGAGCTTAGTTAAGTCGAACCGATCAGCAAATAGGGGAATGGTTGCCCGGGTTTCTCGGCCTGGTATCCTACACCTCACGTTCATGATATCTACATACAACTGTTCCCCAGAGACACGGTCAAAGCACAGCCAATGTGCATATAAGATTGACTCGATTGAACCAAAATGAAATTTTACAAACCCATGAATCGAACTAAACCCGTCAATCCAACTCAACCCGTGTGAATATTTAGGGTTTTCGGTTCTTTTTTTTTTATCGACGTGTTAAAGTGGCATAATAATAAGAATAACTATTATAATAACGTCACTAACCGTGAAATATTATGAATAAAATAAAGTCAACGTAATGGTTTAACCGTAATAAATAGTACGACTTTGATAGTATATTAATTAATTAAAAATTAAATGTTGCTTTAAATTTTAAATCCATCCTATATATATTTACTTGTACACATAAAATTTAGAAAAATAATAATAATATTATAATTATTATTTATAGACCATGTCATCATTAGACAAAATCAACTACGCATTGAATGAGATTCAGAAAAATGCATGCGCCGTTATCTTTACAATAATCTATTCCCAAAATTAAACTTTATATTAATAATTTAATTAAACATTAAACATAACATCAAAGCCTCACCTTATTATATCTAATTCTTTACTCTATTATCTTGTTTTTTAAAATTAATTTCTTTCTATTTTTGTCAATAAATAAATAAATATATATATATATATATATATATATATATATATATATATATATATATATATATATATATATATATAT
>NC_036643.1:4842693-4855736 GCF_002806865.2 Cucurbita pepo subsp. pepo
TATATATATATATATATATATATATATATATATATATATATATTATTTTCCTTTTATTACAATCAATTTCCACAAATTATTTATTTATTGCGTGTATCTTAGGTTAGGTAAGGTAGAGGTACCTCGATAAACGAAATTTAATTTAGGAAATGATCATAGGTTTATAATTAAGAAATGCTCTCTCCAGGGAGGTCTTTTGGGAAGCCCCAAAACAAAGTCATGAGAGCATGCTCAGAGTGAACAATATCATACAATTTGTGGAGAGTTGTGTTCTTGTAACATGGTATTAGAGCTATGCCCTAAACTTAGTCGTGCCAATAGATTGGTAAATTCTCAAATGTCGAACAAAGGACTCAAAAAAGAAAAAGGAGTCAACCCTCCTTGAAGGCATAGTAAAAAATGACTTAAGACTGAGTCGAGCCTCGATTAAGGGGAGACGTACTTTGTTCAAGGGGAGGTGTTGGATGATGAAAGTCCCACGTCGACTAATTTAGGGAAGGATCATAAGTTCTCCTGACTTTACTTTCGGTTTACCCAAAAGACTTCATACCAATGAAGATAGTATTATTTAATTATAAACTCATGATCATTCCCTAAATTATCCGACGTGGGACTTTCATCCAATAAAACCCAACAAACCAACTCAATCTAACCCAAACCCGACCCAAAAAAAAAAAAAGAATTAGGGTTGGGTCGAGTTATCCGACCCAAAAATAAAAAGGTTTGGTGGGTTAGGTTGAGTTGTAAATTCTATTCAAATGGTTGGAGTCACCAATTCAACCAACGTGAAATTTTGGATTAGGGTAAAAAATTTATATGCTATTAATTTTCACAATAATTTGTTTTTAATTTTTAAAAACTAAAATTTTAAATATTATTTTATTCATTTTTAAAATCAAACAAAAAAAAATTGTACAAATTTAGTAATTATTTAATTTAATTTTTTAAATTTGGAGTTCAAATTTTATTAAAAATTTATTACTAAACGGAGTAGAAAAATATGGGTAATTAAGTGTATTATATTATTTAATATACATAATTTATAATCTGCACAAAATAATGTACAATTTAATTACCTAAACTTCCTCACCCACGCGGACGCTCCAACTCCGGCCACCCCTCTTCCGTCCGACTCTCACACAAAGAAAAAAAAACGAACAAAACAGAAAATCGCCGCCGCCGCCGCCGCAGATCAATCAACTTCCGGTATACTCTGCAACACCGGCCGCCAGTGACGGTGGCGAGATTCGTGAAACTGATCGTCGACGCCGATCAACTGAGCCAGAACCTGCTGTACGGACATCTCCTTAATATCCACTTTCCCCAAAAGCTCCTCCAGCTGTCTCTTCGTGATCTTAATCTTCACCTCTGTCGCCGCCGTTGAACTCTTTTTCTTCTCGATTTCGCCGAGAAGTCCTTCCCGGCCGTCGTCCTCCGCCGCGAGAAAGTCCCACTCCTCGCCGGCCCACTGCGCCGCCGCGCCATCCCGCCGTATACAGTTACCCATCAGAAATTTTTAATTTGGATGAAATGAAAATGAAACGAAATTAAGAATTTGGGAATTTGGGGAATATGAAATTTCGGTATATATAAAGAGGGTGTGGTGGAGGGGATTGGGGTGCCACGTAGGATTGAAGAATATGGGACACGTGGCGGAGGTTGACCGAGAAAGGGACGGGTCGGTTGCAAAGTTGTAAAATCAAAGCAATTCTCACTGGTTGCAGGCGGTGACTGACGGCAGCCATGATACTTACTTCTACCCACTGGCTTCTCCCATCATCATACATGTTCCTTGTAACGTGCGCCACGCTCACGGCTCGGCTTCCATTAGCCGATCTTTATTTTCCGTATTTATTTTTTCGTAATTAAATCTTTTAATTAGTGATTAATAAAATAATAATTTAATTAATTTTCTGATTTTAATCTTTTTGTTGTAAAATTAAGAGTATAAATTAATTTTTTTTAGAAAAAACTTATTTACCCACACATGTAATAAAATAAATTTTAAAAATTTAATAAGAAAAAATATATTTTTAGACAAATTAATAGACAAAATTTTCTGATACGGTCAGGATCAGTTGTGGAGGAGAACGAAACATTATTTACAAGGGTGTGGAAACCTCTTTCTAGCATACGCGTTTTAAAAACTTCGAGGAGAAGCCCAGGAGGAAAAGCCCAAAAAGAACAATATCTACTAGCGGTGACTAATTATCAGAGCCAAACACCGGTCGAGGAAGCTGAGTCTCGAAAGGGGTGGACACGAGGCGGTGTGTCAGCAAAAATGTTAGGTCTCGAAGTGGGTGGATAGGGGGGCCTACATCGATTGGAGAAGGAAACGAGTATTAGCGAGAATGTTGGGCCTCGAAGAGGGGTGAGAACGAAACATTATTTATAAGGGTGTGAAAATCTTTCTATAAGATAAGCTTGAAAACTTTGAGGAGAAACCTAGAAGGGAAAGCCTAGAAAAAACAATATCTACCAGTAGTGGCCCAGTATTAGAGCCAGACACCGGGCGAGGAGGCTAAGCCTCGAACAAGGGTGGACACGAGGCGGTGTGCCAGCAAGAACGCTGGGTATCAAAGTGGGTGGATAGGGGGGCCCAAATCGATTGGAGAAGGAAACAAGTATTAGCGAGAATGTTGGGTCCTGAAGAGGGGTGAGAACGAAACCTTATTTATAAGGGTGTAGAAATCTCTCCCTAGCATAGGCGTTTTGAAAACTTTGAGTAGAAACCCAGAAGGGAAAGCTCAAAAAGAACAATATCTACTCGCGGTGACCCAGTATTAGAGCCAGACACCGGGCGAGGAGGTTGAAACCCGAAGAGGGGTAGACATGAGGCGGTGTGCCAGCAAGAACGCTGGGTTCTGAAGTGGGTGGATGGGGGGGCCCACAAGAGAAGAAAACGAGTGTCAGCGAGAACGCTAGGCCCCAAAAAGGGGTGGACTGTGAGATCCCACCTCGATATATTTTTAAGAATAATAAAGAAAAATGAGGAGAAGCCGGCTGAAGCAAGGAAGGGAATACATAAGCCGAGCCAACCAAATAAAAGAAAATTCCACATTTTCGAAAAAAAAATATATATATATAATAATTAAAATAATAATAAAAGCAATGTGAAAAGGGCGAAACGTGGAATCTTAGCGTCTAATTCTCAGTGTGAACGCATTTTTAGGAGCAGAATCTTTACATAAATTATTTTTTATTTTTTTAAATAATTAAAATGTTTTATTATTTTTAAATATTTGTTAGGTGTGAACGCGTGGTTGGAAAAGGAATCGGGTTTCTGTTATTCCATTTTTGTCGTGTTCTTGCGCATCCTCACGTGACTTCCGCGTGCCTTCCTTCCTCCAAAATTACGTACTCAATTTTAATTACTAATAATTATTTTAATCATAAACCTTATCCACTTTTAATTTCATCCTTTTTCTTGTATTTCTTATTTTATTTTCTCTTTTTCATAATTATCATTAATATTAAATTAATTCTTAATTTTGATATAAATTAATTAAATAATAATATTTTTCTCGACCTCAAACAAAAGACTAATTTAACCTTTAACGGTCGTTTTTAATCTTCTAAAGAAACGCACGAACATCGATTCCTAAATTTTGAAGTTTTTTGTGCCCATAATTTTCACGTCAATTTTAAATTAATTAAAAAAATAAAAAAATAAATGAAGTGCGAAGGGTATCTCCCTGTGTTTCCACTTGCCCTCCACTTTGCAAATTGTGGGCGTGGAGCCATTGTGTCGCCTTTGTGATGATGGCCCCTCCATTTCCCCAATCGGCTCGATTCATTTAACCTAAATTAACTCGAACGGTTCGGAGATGTAACGACCCAGATCCACCATTAATAGATATTGTCCTCTTTGGGCTTCCCCTTTCGGTATTCCCCTCAAGGCTTTAAAACGCGTCTGCTAGGGTATGGTTTCCACACCCTTATAAAGGGAGTTTTGTTCGTGGGACATCACAATCCACGCCCCTTCGGAGCCCAATGTCATCGCTGACACTCGTTCCTTTCTCCAATCGATGTGGGACCCCCATCAAATCAACCCCCCTTTGGGGCCAGCGTTCTTATTAGCACATCGCCTCGTGTCTACCCTATTCGGAGAACAGCGAGAAGGCTAACACATCGTTCAGTGTTTGGCTCTGATACCACTTGTAACGACCCATATCCACCACTAGTAGATATTGTTTCTTTGGGCACCAACTGTAACGACTCAACCTAATTTTCTA
This sequence comes from Cucurbita pepo subsp. pepo, assembly GCF_002806865.2. Lineage (NCBI taxonomy): Eukaryota > Viridiplantae > Streptophyta > Magnoliopsida > Cucurbitales > Cucurbitaceae > Cucurbita > Cucurbita pepo. The sequence continues at coordinate 4,846,929 of NC_036643.1, forward strand.
CATTACAATCCACCCCATGTGGCTCTGAATGTTTGATATTTAAATTTTATGAGATTTTAGTTATTAATGTAACATGTACTGTGAATAAGTATATTTATTTTAAATAATTAAAAATAATAATCCGATAGCTCAACTCAACTTGAAAACAAAAGGGTTGAGTTATGAACTCTATTCGAGTTGTTCGGGTCACCAACCCAACTCGTACATACCCGAAAAATAAATGTGTAATTTTTTTTTTTTAGTTTTAATAAATCCTCCTTAAATTAAAATGTCAATTAAACAAAATTATATAAAATTTGGCTTGATAGAGTTGACTTTGAGAAAAAGTCAAAATCCAAGCCAAATCTCAAAGAACCATTTCTTCACATCAAGTGGACAAACAACTTTGTCAAATAGCTTAAAAGATTTCAAACACAATCCCATTAAGTTGGAATGTAATAAAGAAATTTAAACCACAATATATAATAATAATAATAATGAAATATTATTATGGAAATTAATGCAATTATGTATTTATTTTCTCACAAATAATGATTTTTTTTTTAAATATAAAATCTTTGTCTTTAAACCTATAATAATTATTAGTTTAATTTCAATGTTTGATTATTGTAAGCATTTGATAGCGATATTCCAAAGTTTGACTTTAGGTCGGTTTGTCAATAGAATGACTATTCAAATACTTGTCCACAAATTATTAGTTCGTTTCTTTTTTTAGTATAATAAACATCGGGTGAAAATTTGAACCTTCGATTTTAAAACAAGAAGCACGTGTCATAGTCGTGATTCATCGAAAAAATAAAAGCAGCATGAATGAGCATAAAAATACTTAGTAAGCAGCCTACTTGTAAGTTCTAATTGATCATCTTCTATAAATAAATAGGAGACTTACTTTGAGTTATATAGCTCTAGGAAATTTTTTGTAGGGTACTGAATCCTTACCGGATTTTCGGGAACTAACTCTCAGTCTCTTATATTTGACTCTATTCGGGGCTTTCATTGTGAGATCCCACATCGGTTAGAGAGAGGAACGAAACATTCCTTATAAGGGTGTGAAAACCTCTCCCTAACATATGCGTTTTAAAACTATGAGGTTGATGACAATATGTAACGAGCTAAAGCGGACAATATCTACTAGTGGTATTGTATCAGAGCTAGATACGGGGGGTGTGCCAGCGAGAACACTGGCTCTACACCCCATAATGAATGGGTATATTTCATTTACTTGTGACATTATTATATATAATATGTGTGTAATTAAGTGTAAAATGACCCATATTATTATTATTATTATTATAAATATATAATAATAAACATGTTTTACTTGGATGGTGTTATTTTTATTATTTATGTTCTAAAGTCTATCAAATAATAGACCCCACACACACACACATATATATATATATATATATATATATATATCTTGAAAATATAGATGTCGATATCCTTAAATATATTTGTTTATTTAAACGGTTCAAATAAGTTCTGACATTTTGGGTTGGTCGAATTGATGACCCGAGTAGCCCGAATGGACTTCACGACCCAACCCAATCCTCTATTTTTAGGTTAGGTTGTCGGGTTGTTCTTTTTTTAATTATTTAAAAAATCATACTTATCCACAGTACATGTTACATTAATAACTAAAATACTGTAAAATTCAAATATCAAATATTCATAACTAACAACGAAGATTAGTCATAAACGTCACATATTTTTAATTTTCGTAATAATATTAAAAGTAAGATAGGATAAGGTTAAACTGTAATTCACACACTTTTAAAATGTCTTTAATAATCGTAGTAACTATTTTGTTATTTTATTTTATTTTAATAAATTAATGATATAGTTTCAACTCGACAAATTATATTTTAAATATAAAAAACGACTATTATTTAAAAGTTTAGACAAAAATATATATTTTAAAAATTTAAGGAATGAAATAAATAGTTTATATTATTTGCATAGTTTCATAATGTTCTTTACCAACAACCCGATGTTGTAGCATAGTTGACGTTGAACCTAAAAGATCTACTGCTCGATAGATACCTTTAACAACTAATCCTCTTAATAGTACGATAGGAGCAAGATCGGTCAAACCGTCGTCAAAGGGAAAAGTTCTTCCTTTTTTAGCCAGTTGTGGGTGAGGAGAGATTCGAACCTCCGACATCGTGATTCGTAGCCACGTGCACTATTAAAAGTAACGGTCATCAAAGGGAAAAGTTTTTCATTTTTTTACCAAAATGCCCTTGTAAATAAATAGTTTATACTATTTGTGTGGTTTCATAATGTTCTTTACCAACAACCCGATATTGTAGCATAGTTGACGTTGAACCTAAAAGATCTACGGCTCGATAGATACATTTAACAACTAATCCTCTTGATAGTACGATAGGAGCAAGATCGGTCAAATCGTCATCAAAGGAAAAAGTTCTTCCTTTTTTGGCCAGTTGCAGGTGAGAAGAGATTTGAACCCCGACACTGTGATTCGTAGCCACGTGCGCTAATCTCCTAAGCTAAAGTCGATAACCGACCGTAATAGAATAACGACCAAAATCAAACATAAACTAAAAACTTTAATTAAACAAAGATAAGAAAGTAGAAAGTGTAATCATAAAATTATTATCTATATGTTTTCTCCAACATTAACAGTCTCGAAAATCGATTAAATTCGGACCGAACAACAAGGCCATCCACGTGGCACTCATCCATTGGCTACAAAATTAAAATCCATACCCCATGCTTACAAAACGGGGCCCTCTCTCTGTTCACTTTACAACCACCGCTCGTTTGTCCGGACTTGGGAGAGTGACGCTCACGCGGCAAGCCTTATTTCAAATAGTCTCCTCGAAACGGCTTTCAGATGCCGCAAACGACGTCGTTTCGTATCTCCAACGTTCGGATTCTTCAGCGCGTTTCCACACTGCTTGTTCACGCGCGTGGCTTTCAACCAACGTGTCGTTTCCTCCCTCCAAACGAATCCATGAGACGATCTGTCAGAGCCTTTTCTTTTAGTACGATTTACAAAATTCTGAATATATTTTGTCTAANAAAAAAAAAAAAAAAAAAAAAAAAAAAAAAAAAAAAAAAAAAAAAAAAAAAAAAAAAAAAAAAAAAAAAAAAAAAAAAAAAAAATATATATATATATATATATAATAAATTCGATCTCTCAATTTTAAAAAATAAATAGAATATTTTACTTTACAAAATCATTATTTAATAAGTAATTAATTTAAATATAAGGTTTGAATATAATTATTTTTTTAAGTTATAGATTTTTATAAATAAAAAAGAGATGGATGAAGGAGGAGGATATTTAATTAAAAAAAAAAAAAGAGATTTCTGACCAAATATTTAATTATAGAACATTAATTATTTTCTATAGAATTATTAAATTAAATGTATATCACTTCGTAAGGTATCTTTGGAAGGGTATTTTGGTCAATTCGTCTCTGCCATAGCTCAACGTGCTCGCTCAAAAAACTGGAAAATCGATTCTCCACTGCGATTTTCTCCTCCTCCTTCCAATTGGATGGAGACGACGATGAAGCTGCTGCGGCCGGGGAAGTCTCCACAGGCTCCTACATTCACCTATTCGAAGTCGGTGAACTTATCGCCGGAATTGGATCTTCAGCAGACGCCAAGTTCACGCAAGGATTCTCGACGGAGGATCCGAAATCTTTCGTTGATTAAGAGAAAATCGGTGCCGACCGGGCGGAGGAGTAGGCCGCAGACTCCACTTCTTAAGTGGAAGGTCGACGACAGAGTTGATGGTAGAGGTGAAGAAGACGAAGACGAAAAGAAGACGGAATCGGAGAACGGAGAGAAAGATCTCCGGCGGATGAGTGGGGAAAGAGATGTGGTCGTATCGGCGAGGAAGCTCGCTGCTGGTCTTTGGCGGTTTCAGAAGCCGGAGGTGAGCGCTGATGGAGGAAGGAGCGGTTTGAGACGCAGTGTGGAGCAGAGGATCGGTTTTCAGGTAACTGTTTCTTGGAAATCTCGTTTTGAATTGTGATTCTGTTTGTATGATTAGCATTTGACGAAGATTGAGTGTGCATTTTTCTCCTTGCTCTGAATCAAAATTTTGAAGAACTGCTACGTTGTTTGGGATTGGATCTTTGATTTCTATTTCTGAAATTATTGTAATAACTGCGATTAGATGAGTTTTAGGAATGAAATGAGGTTTAGGAATCAATGTAATTTCGCCTCTAGTTTTGCAGTTCCGTTCATTGTTGTGATCATTTATGATTCATCTTGCAGCCTGTTGCTGGCCATGTTCGTGCTCCGATTCTCCGTCATCACAATAACAACATATTCAGTAATGAAACGAGGCATCTGTTACAGGGCCAAACCTCAACTTCTGGTATGAGAAATGGCGTTCTGAGCAAGGTAATGACATTATCTTCAGATTCCTCTCTGTTTTTCTTTTGAAGTTATTGCAATAATGTTTGAACTGTTTTCATCTCCCATCCCTGCCATCAGATTGAACCGTTCTTTCAATTCTCCAACTCAGTTATGGAAGGGGCAACAAAATGGGACCCTATTGGCTCGAAAATTCCAGTTGAAAGGGACCATGTTTACAATCGAAGAGAGCTTCTTGACCAGCAAGTGAGCCTGGTTTCTGTTATATCTTCCCTTGAAGCTGAACTCAAGCAAGCACGGGTGCGCATTTTGGAACTCGAAACGGAACGCCATGGATCGAAGAAGAAGCTTGAGAGCTTCTTGAGAAAGGTTGATGAGGAAAAGACTGTATGGCGTATGAGGGAACATGAGAAAGTACGTGTGTTTATAGAAAGCATCAGGACTGAATTGAACCATGAAAAGAAAAATCGAAGAAGAGTAGAGCATTTCAATTCGAAACTGGTTCATGAGCTAGCTGATGCTAAATCCTTGGTGAAGAAGCTGATGCAGGACTATGAAGAAGAAAGGAAGGAAAGGGTATTGATTGAACAAGTATGTGAAGAACTTGCTAAAGAAATTGGAGATGATAAGGCTGAAATAGAGGCATCGAAGAGAGAATCTGCGTTATTTAGAGAGGAAATGGAAGAAGAGAGGAAGATGTTGCAGTTAGCAGAAGTATGGCGCGAAGAACGTGTTCAAATGAAGCTGGTCGATGCGAAGGTAGCGGTCGAAGAGAAGTACTCTCAGATGAACAAGCTTGTTGCTGATCTTGAAAACTTTCTAAGATCAAGGGGAGCAGCAATCTCAGACGTTAAGGAGATGAAAGAAGCTGTATTACTTGAACAGGCTGCTTCTGCAATGAACATCCAAGACATACAGCACTTATCATACCAACCCTCTAAGCCAGATGATATATTCTCCATCTTTGAAGAAGTTAATTTTGGTGAAAATCATGAGAGGGAGGTTAAGCCATACAGTTCTTACAGTCCGGCGACCGAAATCTCTAAAGTCGGAACAGTGAGCCCCGATGTAAATGTAGATTCGGGTAAACGAGTGGATGACACTCTGATGGCAGCCTTTAATCAGAATGGAAACATGGACGACGAGAGTGGATGGGAAACAGTGAGCCAAATTGAGGATCAGGGCTCGAGTTATTCGCCCGAAGGAAGCTCGACACGACCCGGTAATAAGAATAGTGAAAATAGTAGCAGCACGACAGGCTCAGAGACTGTAACAGACTGGGAAGAACACGGAGGAGGTGGAGAAACAACAATCAACATCAGTGAAGTCTATTCAGAACTTGTAAGGAAATCAAAGAAAGTATCGAACTTAACGAAGAAGCTTTGGAAATCCGGCCATAACAATGGTGGCGACAGCAACAAGATGATACCAGTAAAGGAGCCCCATGGTGGGTCTAGTCCAGATTTCATGGATCAGTGGAGCTCCTTCGACTTAGGTGATGCTCAAATAGCTCGACAGATGAAAGGCCAAATGAATGTGAAGGAAGGCCATAAACTACAGCTGCGGCATGTCCTTAAACAGAAGATATAGAGGCCGATAGCGATTGCTTCCTGGACGGTTTTAGGTTTTATGCGGCCGCGTCGAGCCAGAGACATGACGACGTTATATATTTACTGTAGTGTAAGATTCAAACGAATGAGGCTTCATAAAACAAGATAATTTCCGCCTCTATTTTCTCCAAATGTATCGAACGTTCCACTTATCAATCGATTGATAACCTTCCAAATATCCCTTCGGATTCCCTTGAAGAGCTGATCTTAAATTTTGGAAAGTACCATAGTTTAGAAATTTTGTGAAAGAACGGGACAAGAACAAAGAAAAGAAGCTCAGTCCCAAGAGATCACAATATGAACAACACTGGTCAGTAAATATGAAACATTCATGGTAATATGACAATTAGAATGCCACAGCAATTCAACAAGCCAAAGGAGTCGAGGTCGATAAAGCTGAAACCGAACAGCTCAATTATTTTGTCGAACATTCTTCCTGTCATCTATACTCTTGGAAGTTGACATGGCCAGTGGCTTTTGCGTGTTCTACAGCCTCCTGAACATTGGATTCTCTAAATGAATTACAAGAGTTCGAAGAATTAATGAAGCAAGCAATGAATTTCGACAAGGAATAATACCGTTTCGCCGATGACTCCGATTTGGCAAACCCCACATCGCAGCGTGAAGTTGGCAGTGTCGGTGAATCTCCGTTTCCTGAAACGTGCAAGCGTAGATTAAGATGCAGGAAGCCGAAACATTCAAACAGTTCTTCAAGTTTCTTTCATCATTACACAAGATCCAACCTTTGCTGTTCTTCAACAAAATGAAGAGCTTGCCCTTCAATGGGACCAATTGTCCTGTCCCGATTCACAGAAAATATGGTCTGATCAAATTCCTCTGGAGCTTCCTCAGATGGAGACATCTGACAAGAACAAAGATGCAGGAACCCAAGATTCATATATCAGACACAATCAAAGACAGAGATCTTGCTTTATAAGGTACCGTTCATACAAAAGAACATATTATCAAGATCATCTTGCTTTATATTTGAAGGAATCAGAAAATCATACAACTAAAGCATCATAGTGGAGTCCATCATATATCAGCAGAACCCTTTCTGAATACTTCTTTTCCTGTCAATGGCGACCGATAATCAGCATCGGAATGGTGAAAGGATTACTCTTGGGGTCATAGGAATTGAAAATCCTAACCTGACCGTACAAATCACATCGTTTGGTCTGGATATCGTATGCTGCAATTTCACGCCCATAATACTCGGATAGTATCGAAAGCTCAATTGCACCTGTGTAAGAGAAAACGAGCTGAAAAAGAATAAACGAACTGAAATAGATTTGATATCAGTCCAGCTACACCTAAAGCTTTCATATGCTTCGGTTTGGTTTACAGTTTACTATTAGAAGAACAAAGAGTGCGGCAAACATGTAAAATGTCACAGTCATGCTTGTCCAAGGTGTTTTGCACATGTCTGCATGCCCGTTGCATGTCAAAACCCTCGTGTTGTATCACTTTATTGCTTTCCTTTACCCCTTTCATGATGTATAGTTTCCTTATTGTATTTTCTAAATATATGACGTTCCAGCAAAATCATGTCTATGCTTAGTAGACCTAAAATGCCTCAGAATGTATTATAGGGGGATGCGACTAGTCGTCAATTCTTCCTACCCAGAATTATATGATATCTAAGCCGTTGTGTTGCCTTTTTCGCTTATTACCTATAACATTGTTTTCTTCCTTTCTCTCGAATCTTGCTTACAAACTCACTTTCTAAAATCTTCTTAAAACAAAGCCTAAGACTTGGGTATATGTCGTAGGGCCGAAGGCGAGACGATTTGACTCACTCAGTAGTGAGAGTGAGTGCTGCACAATCGCTTACAAACGTCCCGTAAGAGCGCGATTGTGACACAAAGCAACATATTCAAGAAATCTACGAGGACGTTCAACAAAACACCTAGCCCATCATCTAATGCTAGAAACACAAGACAGCGGGGAATGTTATATTTTGACGTTATACAGAATTCCATCGAGAAAACCTCATAAAAACCTTTCCATCGAGCAATGATAATATCGATACAAACCTCCCCACTTCTCTGAATCAAGAATCCAAGCACAATACTCCTCATTTGGCTTCCCAAGAAATGCTTCACAATACCTTGTTGGATCACTTGCTACTGTTGCAGCTATGACCTTTAAGAGAATCAAATTGTGGCTCATGTTCAGAGTGAAGAATACAAATATGAACTTCAACAAAGATATGATAGAAAGCAGTATAATGTAGGGTAGTTACAATAACGACGAAACATTATAAATCAGAACGAACCTGTCTTAGCTCGGCGGCCTTGTGCTTATCGTGGTCCATAACATACCTAACATACATTGCAACAGAAGTAGCAGAAAAATGAACATGAAGCATAGCCACAAACAAGAGAGAGACCCATACTTTTAGAAACAATTAAGTTATATGTCAAGAACTTGATCTTTATCTTTAAACTTCTTCTCTTATCTGCCTGGCAGGGCCACAAGACGCCAGCGGAGATTTATTTTTGGATACGAAATAATTACATTGATGAAATGAAATGATACAAAGAGAGATAGTAGACGAACATATTACAAAAGACGTCTCCTATTAGATAGTGTAACAGCCCGAGCTCATCGTTAGCAGATATTGTCTTCTTTGGATTTTCCCTTCCGGGCTTCCTCTCAAGGTTTTAAAATGCGCCTACTAAGGAGAGGTTTTCACACCCTTATAAAGAATATTTAGTTCCTCTCTCCAACCGATGTGGGATCTCAAAATCCACCCCCCCCCCTTCGGGGCCAGCGTCCTCGCGGGCACTCGTTCCCCTCTATAATCGATGTGGGACCTCCCAATCCCCCCCCCCCCCCC
>NC_036643.1:4855880-5025880 GCF_002806865.2 Cucurbita pepo subsp. pepo
CCCCTTGAGGCCTAGTGTTCTCACTGGCACACCGCCTGATGTCCGCCCCTCTTCAGGCTCTTCGCTGGCACATCGCCCGGTGTCTGGCTCTAATACCATTTGTAACAGCCCAAGCCAAGCCCACCTCTAGTAGATATTGTTCTCTTTGGGCTTTCCCTTCCGGATTTCCCTTCAAGGTTTTAATCACGTCTACTAGGGAGAAGTTTCCACACCCTTAAAAAGAATGTTTCGTTCCCCTCTCCAACTGATATGGGATCTCACAATCCACCCCCTTCAGGACCCAACGTCCTCGCTGACCCTCGTTCCCCTCTCCAATCGATGTGGGACCCCCCAATTCACCCCCTTTGGAACCCAGCATCCTCATTGGCACATCGCCTGGTGTGCACTCCCCTTTGAGGTTCAGCCTCCTCGTTGACACATCACCCGGTGTCTGGCTCTGATACCATTTGTAACAGCCCAAACCCACCGCTAGTAGATATTGTCCTCTTTGGGCTTTCCCTTCCCGACTTTCCCTTGAGGTTTTAAAACACGTCTACTAGGGAGGGGTTTCAACACCGATGTAGGATCTCTCACCAGTAGAACAACATTTAAGATGTAATTGTTCAAAAAGGACAAAAGCTTAGACCAGACAAAAGCCATAAAAATGAGCTGCATCAAGGGTTTCCTACGAAGAACTTTCCTCGTCCTTCAAAAACCCCAACGATCCAAAGTCGAAAGTTTCGGGATACAAACTGATTTTAACCCCCCCTTATCTCCTAATCACAACCAAAATACAGCCATTTCATAGACAACATAGAGACTCTTATCTCCTAATCTTTACAAAGGAATAGGCAGGCAGGCAAGTAATTCGAATCTTACCCAACAGCATTGAAGAGGCAACTATTGTCAGATGGAATAACCCTTCTAAGAATCGTCCCTTCCATAGTATAATATTCTATCAATACCTGAAAATCCATTCAATCAATACCTACTTCAATCTCTAATACAGATGAAGAGATGAACAGATGAAGAGATGAACAGATGAACATATAAACAAAAGAACAAGAATCATACAGAAAACAAAGTTTGTAGGGTTCAAGGTACGCATAAACTCACACAAACTTGGAAACCCCTCTTCTTAAACCACAAAACTAAATCATCAAACCTAGATTCATCAGAAGTATAATCTACCAGAAAATTGCAAGGAAAATTGTAAAAACAAGATTGAATTTCACCTAAACACAAACCGAAGAAGAAAATCCTAGATCCGATCTTGTATGCAGAAGGAGAAGAGGTTTACCGGCAACAAAATCGAAGAACCAAATAGAAAGAAAAGAATCGGATAAGAATCGAATTGAATGAAGAAAACGTTTATTACTTACCGTTTGTTGATCTTTTTGGTTTGTATAACGCCAGGTTTTTTGGTGCTTCAAATTTAGCGATGAAGCTGTCCCCACCATTGCCAAAGTATAAGTTCTCCTAACTTTATTTCATTTCTTTTCCCTTGTGATCTTCCACTAAATTAACCAATTAACCAATGTGGGACTCAATTCCAACAATTCTCAACATTGAATAGGATTCACAACATAACTTGATCCTCTATCGTCCATTGAGTTGATGAAATTGAATCAAATTTTAGCTAAAATACATGAATTTCGACTACGATTTGCTCAAAATGCATGAATTTCAACCATAAGTTACTTGAACTTTTAAAATTTTAATCGAATTTATCTAATCTCGAGTCCTTTTTTTTAAGTAGGTTTAAATTTTTAGTTTCAAAAACCCAAATCTCCTTCAAATGAGCCAAATAATAATAAAACTTTTGAAAACATTCTAAAAACAAGGGTAAAATCGTACTTTCACATCATCGAAAAGTCAAAAGAAATTCCTACTTATTAATTTTTTTCCAAATCAATAAATAAAGCATCAATTATCATATTTATAAAAAATATAAATGTTATTTTAAATATTTCAATTTTCTCGCTCTTGTTAAACTAAACAAAAAAAAAATTATATATTTCTTACGAATAATTTTTAAAAATTATATTTTTAAATATTAAAAAAAACTAAAAAATATATAAATTTAAAATATTAGCCTACAAAATTCGCTATATATTTTCAAATATTAATAATGATGGTGAATTAAAAAATAATAATAATAATTTGAGAATATTATAAGGTATGGTTTAATTACAAAATTTTCTACAAAATGGGCAACATCCATTCAATCGTAGCCATTGATCTATGCAATCCACGTGGAAAAAATGATCACAATTTGGAAGTCTCCTACCAAATTCTCCATCTTCAAATTCCTGAAAAATAAAAAAATTAATTAATATATATATATATACCTAACACGGTATTCATATTACCCGAAAACTGATCCCCGGAATTGTCCAACCCAAACTATAAATGTTGGGTTGGGTTAGATTTTTTTTTTCAGTCTGGATGGGATTGAATTTTTTAAAAATCGAAAATTTGGGTCCGTTCATAGGTTTACATTTTTTTGGTTGGTCAGAACTCTACACTACCCTCGTTCTAAGATTATTATAAATATTAAACATAATTGACGTTTGTAACTGATGTCAGTGATACCTTATATCTTGGGAATGTATGATATTTCTTTTGTCGGGTCATCCCGCCCAACCTAAAATTAGAGAGTTAGTTGTAAACTCTATTCCAGTGGTTCGAGCCACGAACCCAACCAACCCAAAATTTTAATTTATTTTTAATTAAGGTCAACAATATTAATTAGTCCTAACAACATTAATAAATCTCATATTTAACCTTTGGTCAACTTTCTAAGTAATCTCTTAATCTTTTAAATGACGTGTCACCATCCTATAATTATTTAATTTAAAAATTTACCATATATTTTAAATAATTAATTATATTTAATAAATCCTTAAACAAATATAAAATTTAAATTAAGATATTCATTAAATATTTCAAGTTTTCTTTTTCATTTTTAAAAAATGTAATTATTTTTTAATGTTTTTGAAATTACAAGTAAATTTAAGAAACCAAAAAAATAATTCTTTTAATAATATAACCTTTTTGAAAAAAAAAAAAAAAATACCGAAAAAACAAAAATAATATAATTAAAATATATCTATATCTATATCTATATATATACATATATACATATATATATATATATATATATATATACATACATGTATATATGTATATGTATATATATATATATATATATGTATATATATATGTATATATATATATGTATATATGTATATATATGTATTTTTGTATATATGTATATATATATGTATGTATGTATATATGTATATATATATATGTATATATGTATATATGTATATATGTATGTATGTATATATGTATATATGTATATATATATGTATGTATGTATATATGTATATATGTATATATGTATGTATATAGGTATATATTACCTTATATATATATATATATTACCTCTAAGCAAATGGGACAAGAAATGGAGTTCTTCATCTTGCCATGATCATAATCACAAATAGGCAAATTTTGAACACTCTCCATTGACATTCCTTCGACACAGCTTTCTCCGGCGACGTCGACAAACTCCGACATCTCTCGGTACATATACTCCGAGAAGTTGCTCGCCTGAAAATTTTATTTTGCTTTAGAAATATGAAGGGATCTTGAAATCCGCCATTAATGGCAGCATTCAAGCTTTTTCACTTACCCAGTTCATCAACCCCTTCCCATTCATTAGACTCTCCATTATTGCTTCCTGCCACCATCAAAAAAATTTAAATTTCGTTAAATTATATTTTAGTCCCTCAACTTTCGGTTATTTAATTCGTAAATTTTAAAAAGTATTTGATTTACGAACGTTATAAATTAAATTTTCAATTGGGTCCTCGTATTTTTCGATTTTTTATTCGATAGTCCTTTGACCCGTTAATTGTTATACATTCGAAAATAAACGTATAATTTAATATCAAGTCGAACTTAGACCTTGAATATTGAAAACCATACCTTCGACAAAGAATATCTATACTCCGATTCGGGGTAGCTCAATAGCTGAAGGGCTGCAGCTGCACCGGCTATAGCGCCTATGGCGACGCCATGGCCTTTGAAAGCTCCGATCACCGTTCCAACCGATGCACCAACTGCAAATTTAAGAGATAGAAAGAAAAAATTATTCAATATAGTCGTCTCCTCCCAACTACTATAACTCGTGTTATCGTGTGTTTCTCTAATATGTATTGTTATAGCTACTCGAATAATTTCTCGAGACGAGACATACCTAGAGCGAGAAGGCATAGAAACAAAGCGAAAGTGGTCGTTTTCAAAGCTTCGACGAAAAACCGAAGAGCTTTATCGAAAATCGGGTGGTGCTTCAACTCAATAACCAACCTCAACATGGTAAGATGAGAAGAAGAAATGATAGAGAGATGAAAAGGGTTGAAGAATTTCATTAAAGCTTTTGTATATATATATATATATATATATATATATATATATATATATATTATTTTATGAAATTTTAAGATTTGTAGAAGATGAAATGGTTTATATCATTGTCAACTAATAAATTCACAATTAGGGTTATTAAAAGAGATTAATTAAGAGTAATTCCGAGTCGTTGGTTGGAGAAGGGTGTGGAAAGCTCTTCTTTGTAGACACGTTTTAAAATCGTGAGGCTGATGAAGATATGTAGTGGGTCGAAGTGGACAATATTTGCTAGTGGTGGGTTTGAGCTGTTACAAATTGTATCAGAGTGAGGGAGTGAGTGGTGTGCTAGCGAGGATGCTGGGCTTCTAAACGGGTGGATTGTGAGATCCCACGTTGGTTGGAGAGGGGAACGAAACATTTCTCCATAAGGGTGTGGAAATCTCTTCCTCGTAAACGCGTTTTAAAATCGTGAGGCTGAAGGAGATATGTAACAGGCCAAAGCGGACAATATTTGCTTGCAGTGGGCTTGGGCAGTTACAAATGGTATCAGAGCCAAACACTAAGCAGTGTGCCAACAAGGACGCTTGCCTCCAAGGGGGTGGATTTTGAGATCCCGCATTAGTTGGAGAGGAGAATGAAACATCCCTTATAAGAGTGTAGAAACCTCTCCCTAGTAGCTGCGTTTTAAAATCGTGAGACTGACAACGATACGTAACGGGACAATATCAGTTAACAGTGGGCATGAGCTGTTACAAATGGTATCAGAGCTAGACACCGAGCAGTGTACCAGCGAGGACGTTGGGCCCTCAAGAGGGGATGGATTATGAGATCCCACATTGGTTGTAAAAACCTCCTCCTAGTAAACGCGTTTTAAAATCATGAGACTAATGATAATACATAACGGGTTAATAACTCTTAGCAATGGGCATGAACTATTACAAACGGAATCAGAGCCAAACACCGAGCAACGTGCCAGCGAAGACTCCAGCCCCCAAGAGAGGGTGGATTATAAGCTTCCACATTGGTCGAAGAGGAAACCAAATCATTTCTTATAAAACTGTGGAAACCTCTCTTTAGTAGACGCATTTTAAAACCGTGAGACTGACAACAATACATAACGAGACAGTATCTATTAGCGGAAGGTATGAACTATCACAAACGACGGACACCGAGCGGCATGCCAGCAAAGACACAAGGCTTGATACCGATATAGAAAGAGGACAAAAATGGATATCAATATGAAGAGCATGTGACAGGATGGGTAGCCCAATTGGAGAAATGAGTATTAAACTCAAGTTGTTTGATGGGTGAGTGAAGAAGAAGCAAAGGTACAAAGAGCATTAATGAAAGCCTCCAGAGAGTAGCTGATAAGCAATTCCACACAATTCAATGGTTTGTTCATTACAAATTGTTTGAACAACAAGTGGTGAACTATTAAACTGTGTGCAAATGAGTATAAACAAGAGTGGTTTTTGTTGTGAGCTGTGGGCTATGTGATATAAATATTTGTATACATTTATTGACAACAAACCTTCAACTTGCTAGTACTATACCCTACTTGAAGATCTTTTCGAGATCTCGATCTCGTTTTTGTTTTCTACTTTGTTTAAGTATTTTGAGTTACGGAGCTCTGCTCGATTTGACGATTATAGTTGTTGTGATGTACTGATGCTCGAGTAAAGAGTGGGAACAGTGATGAATCGAGACCATATTTGAATGAGAATGATTACGATGATATGAGACTGTAACTGAATGAGAGTGATTACGATGATATGAAACTATGGTTGTTGTTATTGTGATGTTGTGAGATCTCACGTCAGTTGGAGAGGGGGATACGTAACGGGGCAAAGTTTCTTATAAAAGTGTGAAAATTTGTCCGTAGTAGACGCGTTTTAGAATCGTGAGTTTGACGGCAATACGTAACGGGGCAAAGTGGACAATATCTGCTATCGATGGGCTTGAGTTATTTACAAATGATATCAGAGTCAGGACCAGGCAGTGTGCCAACGACAAGGGTGGGTGGATTGTGAGATCTCATATCGGTTGGAGAGAGGAACGAATGAAGCATTCTTTATAAAGGTGTGGAAACTTCTCTCTAGTAGATCGTTCTAAAACCGTGAGGCTGACAGCAATACGTAACGTTGGCTACCAAGGTTGAGACCATCAATTATCAAATTCATATAATTTCAAATCTTATACACGAGGTGTAACAGCCTAAGTCCACCGCTAGCAGATATTGTCCGCTTTGGCCCGTTACGTATCATTCAATTTTAAAACGCGTATATTAGGGAGATGCTTCCACACCTTATAAGAAATATTTCGTTCCCCTCTCCATCTAGCGTGGGATCTCACAATCCACTTCCTTTGATGACCCAGTGTCCTTGCACGGATTGGTGTCTGGCTCTGATACTATTTGTAGCAACCCAAGTTCACCGCTAGTAGATATTGTCTGTTTTGGCTCGTTATGTATCGTCGTCAACCTCACGGTTTTAAAACGTGCCTGTTAGGGAGAGGTTCTACACCTTATAAAAAAATGTTTCGTTCCCCTCTCTAACCGATGTGGGATCTCACACGAGGTGTTTTATATAGTAACGGTTATTAAACTACCTGGTTCTAGTTCTTTTTGAATATGTAATTTCAACGGGTACTAGTTTAATGTTACGATCAAGCGTGTTAGGTATGATCCAACCTAATGTTTGGTACGAGATTTATATTTAAGTACCGTCCTCAAGAATCATCAATTCTACGGAATTTATTGTCTTAAAAAACTAGTTCTTAATTAATGTGTACTTAGGTCAACTTTTTAAAGTACTTTTAGGGCAAAAAAAAAAAAAAATATCCGTTTTGCCCTGTTATACATCGTCGTCATCTTCACAGTTTTAAAACGTGTCTAGCTTACGACGATACGTAACGGGCAAAGCGAACAACACCTACTAGTGGTAGACTTTGGCTGTTACAAATAGTATCAGAGCCAAACACTGGGCAGTGTCCCAGCGTCTGCTGTGTTTTAGAACTATGAGACTGACGATAACTTAACGAGCTTAAACAGATAATATCTGCTAGCAATGATATGGAGCTCGAAAAAAAAACTACTGAAATTACTATTAATAAACTCTTAATTTCAATTTAAAAAGCAATTTTATACCAATGATTTTTTCACGTCAATTATTATAATAAGTATAATGTTTGTTTAAGACAACGTAAAATTACTATTTTACCCCTGACTACACGTGACCTACAAGACTATTTGATGGGCTAGGGTCTCTTTATTTTTGGGCCGAGTTGAATTAAAAAAAAAAAGTGTTTTGTAATGATTGACGGGTGACATGAATGTAAATTATGGCACGAATATCATTACACCGTTCTAGGTCACTATCACATTCGAAATATCTTTACACGAACGTTAAAATTTCAGCTGAAAATTGTAATTTATAATGATGTATTCGTGACATAAGTGAAAATTATGATCTGAATACTGTTACACCGTTCTAGGTTACTATCAGAGATTTGTAATAATGTGTTGGTGGCTTGAATGAAAGTTATGACCTGAATCCGCTATACTATTCTAGGTCCTGATCCGATCGGTTTTTTTTTAAAGAAAAAACATCATGATTAGCTACGAACTAAAAAGTGGGTACATTTCAATTCTTTAAATGATTTTTGCCTCTTTTTTGAGGTGGGCATTTTTGTTTCTTTCCTATTTAACAATTATTAGGAACATTTTATAATTGGGAATAAAAAGTAAAGATTTTTGGTGTATTTTTAAGTTAAATTTTTATATCGGACTCGAATTTCTTAAATTTTAAAAATGTTTAATAAATATTTAAAATTCACTAATTTACTGAACACAAAATTGAAACGTTTAGAGTCTATTTAACGTAAAAATGAAAGTTAAAGAATATATTAGATACTTGTTATATTATACACAAAATTGGGAGTTGGAACAGAGTAAATGAACATCAATAGGTGGATGGTTAAATCACCGCCTTTCTTTAAGAAATATTATTCTTTAAAAAAGTTGGAATAATAAATGAAAGTAGGTAAAAGAAAAAAAATTCTTATCTTCTATATTGTTCGTCAGTGATTCTTCTTAAATCAAGACGAATCTAAATGATGGGTCTTGTTGAAACTACTTGTTTAGAGTAAACTAGTGTAAACAATAGGAAATACTTTTAATCTTTACTGTTCTAACTAATTTTCTCACCGTGCACATGGTGAAATTTAGGATGTTTTTTTTTTTTTTGGATAATTTAGCCCCTTAACAACATAGAGATGTAACAAGGAGAGCCAACTTTGAAAAGATGCGGAATATGTTCTTGTAGGACCTCGGAGTTTTGGCATGTGACTCGCCGAACTAAGTCCATTAAGTATGAAGGATGAAAACCCACCAAATTTAGTGACATTTGGATTCCATTTTCCGAGAACCAAATTCGTTGATATGAAAAACTGAAAGCTCATAACCAATCTATGTGGTTCAAGCTTCTAGAGTTCTCTTTCCGATCAATGTTCTTTCAGTTGGTCCAATGAAATTCGTAGGTATAGAGAAAAAAACCCTGTTGACCATCTTTCGATTGTTAATACGATATATAAGGACCGCTACAACAAATAGTACTACACCCTTGATCGTGAAATATCGATGGCTTGTTGAACCCTTCCTTAACTAAATCTCGATTACTTGTTCTTCCGTATGCCAATCTATGATATGCTATCTAAAGAAGGCTCTTGTTCTTCCCCAACGAGAACTTGGAATGGTTAGGGTCAAAACAACCTTACCAATCATGCGACCAGTCTATATACGTTGCAAGGACAGAAAGTAAAACCACGTTGAACACAACAAAGTTGCAAGGAAAATACACGCAGAATCGAACAATATTTTATTGATAAGAAAATTCCATCACACGCCATCACAGATAAATAGACTAGAACACACCGACTCTTAGAAACTAAGAACAGAACATACCCCAAAAGCAAAGCATAAATCAACAGACTCCTTCAAAGATCAGAAAGTTACTCAAAACCCATGAATTTTGATCTGATCCTTCTTAACGAGACCAGCCTGAACAAGGAACTGAGACACGTTTTTGCGTTGATCGCCTTGAAGTTGGATTATCTTCCCCAATTCTTTGTCTTGAACAACGTTACCATTACAGCAGAATTCTTTCTTCACGTCCTTAAGGATCTTCTCGTAGCTGAACTCTTTCTTCAGACCCTGAACTGTAGTCAAGCACTTTTTGCCATTCCTCTGCTGAACGCGGATATGAACATAAGCTTTGGTTCCGGGGGCATCAGAATCCTTGGAGTCGGCGAATGGATCGAAAGCAGATGGGATCTGGAAGTCTAATTCAACCATGAACTTCGTTTGGATGAAGCTTAAACCAAACTGAACAACTGCGAATCTGAAAACATACGGGATTTAGAGAAAGGCTTAACAAAAACTCAAAAATTTACAAATAATTAAAAATCAAGTCAGGATTAACCTCAAACCAAACAGAACAACACGTAATCTGTCGGGATTCAAAGAAAGGCATAACAAGAACTCCGAAATTTACAAATAGCCAAAAATCAAGTTCGGATGACGCTCAAACCAAACAGAACAACTGGTGATCTGAAAACATTCGGGATTGAGAGAACGGCATAACAAAAACTCCAGAATTTACATATAGCAAAAATTGGCAATATCCAATTCATCCACGACTTAAATGGAGACCTAAGTGATCAAAACATGCGTCTCCTATAAAAAAACCCTTAACAACATGAAAGAAAGACAAAATTCCAGCAGGATACAAACGAAGCAATATCCATGGCTTCCATAAACGAAGCAACACCAGAATCTTACCAAACAAATTCGGAATTGCGAGAAAAAACACAGAAGTCAAAGAGATATAAACAAAACCCTAACCACGATCAATCTCAGACATAAACAAACAAAAAGAAAAAAAATCCAGGCTAAGGAAGAACAAAATCTACGAATTCAGAAGGAGACAGATACTCACCAGAAAGCGAAAGTCCAAAAACGCGCGAAAGAGATCAAAGGAACAAGGAAGGAAGAACGATGAGAGGAATGAGAACATTGATGAAGGATATGGGAAGTATTTATAGAGCTTTGAGGGGAAGGCGGCAAGAGTCCGTTTCCGTTTCCGTTTCCGTTCCCACCACGAATTAGTACCCGTACGATTGAGCTGGAATCTTCTGGGAGGATGACGTGGACGGTCTGATCTTGTTAGCAATGGACGGTCAAGATCGACGCTGACGTGTAACGTATTATTGAAGGCAAAAGAATATGGTTCCAAAAAAGGGCGGTGAATTAACTGACGCGTTCATTGAACGCGAACTCGACCTGGATCCGGATATGATTGTAACCCGACCCGACCCGACCCGATATGAATCTAGACAATACTGTTAAAAGGCGAACGTGAAATAGAGAGACGGGAGGTTCGGTCCAAGTGGTCATGTGGTGAGTTTTTGTTTGTTTAGCTGTGACTGGTTTTTCCTGAAACAAGCCAAACCAGGGGTGCATGTGGTGGACGGGGCCCACCGGACCCGCTCTAAGAATCTCGGTTTAGACAGGAAATGTAGGAGGAAGTAGAGAGAAAAAACCCCGCTAGCAGGAATGGGCCCCACCCCTACCCGACATCATTCTTCGAGTCTCGTTTGGTTTCGAGAGTCTCCCCTCCTCATCCCTTACTGTTCTTTTGACAGCCATCGTCTTGATTTTTTTTTTGTGCCGCAAATATGATTAAAACATTTATAGTAGACAAATTTTTTTGGGTCTCAACAAAATAGAATGAAAAGCCGGGTAGAGCACAAATTTTCTGGATTTTTTCAGTTTGAGATCGAGTTATGGGTCTCTCGTAGTGTGATGTCTGATTGGGGAGGAGAACAAAACACTCTTTATAAGTGTGTGGAAACCTTCCTCTAGGAGAGGCGTTTTAAAGCTTTGAGGGGAAGCCCGAAAGAAAAAAACCCAAAGAGGAAAATTAGTGGTGGGTCTAGGTCGTTACAAATGGTATCAGAGCCAGCCAGATACCGGACGATGTGCCAGCCTTCTCGCTGTTTCCCGAAGGGGAGTAGACACGAGGTGGTGTGCCAGTAAAGACACGGGCCCCAAAGGGGGTGGATTTAGAGGGGGTCCTACATCGATTGGAGAAAGAAACGAGTGTTAGTGAGGACGTTGGGCCTCGAAGGGGGGTGGATTGTAATATCTCACATTGATTGGGAAGGAGAACAAAACACTCTTTACAAGGGTGTTGAAACCTTCCCCCAACAGACGCGTTTTAAAGCCTTGAGGGGAAGCTCGAAAGAAAAAGCCCAAAAAAGACAATATCTGCTAGCGGTGGATCTAGGTCGTTACGGGTGTTTGTGCCAGAGAAGAAGTAGAATTTCTTTCGGACCTAATAATTATAAGAGGAACCTTAATTATAAGAGGAACCTTATGATTTGTACCAGAAATTTTGAGGCATTAACCTTTCTTCTTGTAACAACACTTGATAAAAACCAGAAGAATGGCTGAGATCAAGTTAAACCGATCATTTAAGAACAAAAACCAGAGACATGATGAACAGGATGCTGATAAAAATAAACTTCAAGCAGATCATATGAAATTGTATGAAAAATATTTCACTTACTTGATTGATCTGGCAAGCGTTTGAAGTCCATCTCAACTTGGTGAATTGTCCATTGAATAGTACTGCCTCTCAATTGTGTCGAAACGAGGGTCTACACCTCGATACTCACGGAGATAAATAATATAACAGCTCAAGCCTACCGCTAACAACAGATATTGTTCTTTTTAAACTTTCCTTTTCAGGCGTCCCTTCAAGATTTTAAAACAAGTCTGAGAGAGGTTTTCACACCCTTATAAACATATTGTTCTTTTTAGGCTTTCCCTTTCGGGCTTCCCTAATAAAGAATGCTACGTTCCCCTCTACAAGTAACCTATCGATTTCATGTCAACGTGTAACAAGCTAAGTCGGAATGAATAAAGGCAAGCAAAACAAAGCAGTTTTCAATGACTTATTAAATGAATGTAATTACTTATATACTAAAATTATCAACTAATTAGCTAACAATAATTAATTAGGATTAGTTAAATTTAGAACAAAAATTTGTTTTTCAATAATTATAACTAATTATTATTCATTATTTATAACCACTTGAGATTAATTTTGATTTGATCCTTCATTACTAATATATTTTGTTCTCTTTTTCTTACTTTTTTCAATTGTTTATTAATTATATTTCTTTATATATTTTAATTAAAATTGAATTTATAATTAATAATACTAAACTATAATTAATTAAAACCAAATATTCTAATGTGATAAATAAATAGAAACTTACCGCTTTGTTACATGAAATAGAAGCTTCCTCCTTGGCCCCAACAAGAAATTTTCTGTAAAAAAGCACATTATGAATCATATTTACCTCGAAGATAACACGCTAGCCTGCTGAAAAGATTATACTCGATAAATACCTTATTTTGTGATACCATTCGTAACAATCGAAGCCCACTGCTAGCAGATATTGTCTTTTTTGGACTTCCCCTCAAAAGGTTTTAAAACGTGTCGGCTAGGGAGAGGCTTCCACACCCTTATAAAGGGTGCTTCGTTCCCCTTTCCAACCGATGTGGGATCTCACAATCCAACCTTCTTCGAGACCTAGCGTCCTCGCTGGCACTCGTTCCCTTCTCCAATCGATATGGGACCCCATAATTCACTCCCTTTGGGACCCGCGTTCTTGCTGACACACTACCTCGTGTCCACCCCCCTTTGAGGCTCAGCCTCCTCGCTAGTACATCGCTCGGTGTCTGGCTCTGATACCATTTGTAATGGTCCAAGCCCACCGCTAACGGATATTGTCTTCTTTGGGCTTTCTCTTTCGGGCTTCCCCTCAAGGTTTTAAAATGTGTTAGCTAGGGAGAGGTTTCTACAACCCTTATAAAGGGTGCTTCGTTCCCCTCTCCAACCGACGTGAGATCTCACACACCTTTTGCATAGCCCTGATTTTTTAAAATCATCCTGCAGAATTTCAGCTCCGCCAAGTTAATGTGCTAAGGTTACAAATTACAAATGAAAATTAATAACTGAAACCATTCGAGAAAATTTAACCATCAATTCTACTAAAAAATAAGAGTAATTACATATTCAGTTAGGAATCACGACTCTTCACAATGGTATGATATTGTCCACTTCAAGCTTAAGCTCTCATGGTTTTGCTTTGGGCTTCCCAAAAGCCTCGTACCAATAGAGATGTATTCCTTACTTATAAACCATATATCATTCCCTAAATTAGCCAACGTGGGACTCCCTCCCAACAACAATCCTCAACAAAACCAACCAGACCTCTCAAAAGCCAAGCACTAGTGCTATGGTGCCCAAATGATGACTTTGCATAAATACAAGTGTTCGGAACTACGGACTCTCCACAATGATATGATATTATCCACTTTGAGCATAAGCGCTCATGGCTTTACTTTTGGTTTCCCCAAAAGGCCTCATACCAATGGAAAAAGTACTCCTTACTTATAAACCCATGAGTCTCACTCCCAACAATTCTCAACAGTAAGGTCGTATGATATGCATCGTATAATGAATTTCCTACTAGAAGCAAAGTCGGTCGAGTTTCATGTTGCAAGATCAAGTAGCATAAAAGTAGGCACTCTTCACGTGGATAAATGTGGTTGAAGTTTTAAGGATAAAACGCATATCAATCATTTTATCATGCAAACAAAGTAACTATCAACATTATGACACATAAAATCAAGAAAATACAACTATAGCTAGAAAACCAAAAAAAATGTCATCAAACTTACATTTATAAGACATGCGTGCAAAATTGTACAAAAAATGGTAAGGAGCAATAGACCTACCAATATCATCCATCACAAAAGCATCAGCTACCATATCACATTTCGTCTTCAAACGAGCATCAATCTCACGGGAAAGGGCCATTGATATTCGGCTGTATCCTATAATAACACAAGAACAAGTTGCAGATAATCTATATCAGTACAGCCTTTCATAAATTGAGAACAGAAATATTAAGTGGTTAAAAACAATATCTGATGAGAATTTAATACAAGAGTGTTGGACTGAAAAATGATCTAATTCAATAAAAGCCAAGAGAAGAAAAGAAAGGAAATATAAATATAGTTAAATTTGATTCCCTCCCCTCTTTTAAATTTCACGTCCATTGGAGAAAGGAACGAAACATTCAAGGGTGTGAAAACCATCCCTAGTAAACGCGTCCTAAAACTATGAGGCTGATGATAATACGTAACAGACTAATAACCACCCCTAGTAGGCGCGTCCTAAAACTATGAGGCTGATGATAATACGTAACAGACTAAAACAAACAATATTTACTAGTAGTGGACTTGGACTATTCACATTCCCACGGACCATACTGTGGAAGGTGTTTGCCATAAAAAGTCAGGTGTGATTCCAAGAAAGCGATTGGAACACCACCTAATCCAGGTTTAACTATTGTTCACAATGCTTCCAGTACTATGAGCACTTGCATAATTGGTTGAATTAGCGGTTGAGCTGATTGTGACACGGTACTTTTACAATCAAGGGAACTTTGACATACTACACTCAACTTATAACCTTATAACCGCCCAAGCGCACCGCTAGTAGATATTATCCGTATGGCCTGTTACATATCTTCGTCAGCTTTACGATTTTAAAATGCGTCTATTAGAGAAAAGTTTCCACTCTTATAAGGAATGTTTCGTTCCCCTCTCAAACCGAAGTGGGATCTCACAATCCACCCGGTGTCTGGCTCTGATACCATTTGTAACAACTCAAACTCATCGCTAGTAGATATTGTCCGCTTTGGCCCGTTACGTATTGTCGTCAGCCTCACGGTTTTAAAAAGCGTTTGCTAGGGAGAAGCTTACACACCCTTTATAAGGAATGTTTCGTTTCCCTTTCCAACCGATGTGGAATCTCACAATTCACTCCCCTAGAGGGCCAGCATCCTTACTAGCACACCGCCCAATGTCTATCTCTAATACCATTTGTAACAACTTAACTCACCGCTAGCAAATATTGTCTGCTTTAGCCTCACGATTTTAAAATCCGTCTGTTAGGGAGAGGTTTCCACACTCTTATAAGGAATGTTTCGTTCTCTTCTTCAACCGATTGTGAGAAGAACGAAACATTTCTTATAAAGGTATGGAAACATCTCACTAGTAGACACATTTTACAAACTTTGAGGAGAGGCCAGGAAGGAAAACCAACAGAGGAACACAGCATGAAATACACAACAACAGTAACACTGCGACGGGTGCTAGTAATCAACCAACTCAATCAATTTTAAAAATGGAATAGAGAATCAAAGTAAAGACCAACCACCATGGTTTCCAAATAACGCAATCCTTCCCTCAACATTTTTTCTCTCGCCTCAAAGTTTCATAACTAGTAAAAATCAACTTCAGTAATCGGAAACGATACAAAAAACCAAATCAAAACCTAGTCCATTAAACAGTTCGGTCAATTTCTTGATCACTTGCGAACAGAAATCAAATACATCGCTCAATCTACCAACATTTCATCGATTTTAAAATTGGAATAGAGCATCAAAGTAAAGACCAACCACCATGGTTTCCAAATAACGCAATCCTTCCCTCAACATTTTTTCTCTCGCCTCAAAGTTTCATAACTAGTAAAAATCAACTTCAGTAATCGGAAACGATACAAAAAACCAAATCAAAACCTAGTCCATTAAACAGTTCGGTCAATTTCTTGATCACTTGCGAACAGAAATCAAATACATCGCTCAATCTACCAACATTTCATCGATTTTAAAATTGGAATAGAGCATCAAAGTAAAGACCAACCACCATGGTTTCCAAATAACGCAATCCTTCCCTCAACATTTCTTCTCTCGCTTCAAAGTTTCATAACTAGTAAAAATCAACTTCAGTAATCGGAAACGATACAAAAAACCAAATCAAAACCAAGTCCATTAAACAGTTAGGTCAATTTCTTGATCACTTGCGAACAGAAATCAAATACATCGCTCAATCCACCAACATTTCATCAGCGATCAATAAAACACACTAATCAAGTGGAAAAAACGAAAAAAGAGAGAGCGAGAGAGTAAGATAGAAGGAGATGGAGTACCAGTTGTAGATCGTGGGCGGCCTTAGAGATAAGAGATCCATCGGGAGTCGAGTGGCGCTCCACCTGATCAATCACCCGCGTCACGTCCGCCGCGAGGTCTGGCCATTTTATTATATTAGTTATTTTAAATAATTAATAGTTGATAATTAGTTTATTTTTA
This sequence comes from Cucurbita pepo subsp. pepo, assembly GCF_002806865.2. Lineage (NCBI taxonomy): Eukaryota > Viridiplantae > Streptophyta > Magnoliopsida > Cucurbitales > Cucurbitaceae > Cucurbita > Cucurbita pepo. The sequence continues at coordinate 4,872,567 of NC_036643.1, forward strand.
TTAATTAAAATAAATTTTAACTTTTAATTTAATTTTCATTCATCAAATTCATATTATAATTATATTCCAAATTATAAAATGCACAATAAATAATTAAGAGAAAAAAAAGAATATTAATGTATTTAAAAAAAATTGATTTTCCTATTGACTTTTTATATTTTAATTTAAAATTTTAGATAACTAAAAATAAAAAATAAAAAATAATTACATGTTTATATTNAAAAAAAAAAAAAAAAAAAAAAAAAAAAAAAAAAGAAATAGTAAAGGTTTATTTTTAATTAAACAGTACACCCCCGACCCACCCAACTCGAACTATAAGAATTGGGTTGGGTTGGATTAACATTTCGAGTAGGGTTGGGTTCATTTTTTCTGGACCCGAACGAAATCGGTTCGGTTTTGAGTTCATGAGCAAAACCTTCAGGTTAATAAACACTAAATTTATTCTTAAAAAAAAACGCTACACAACATTAAAACATTAACCAATTGAACATAATTTGAGGCATTATATTTATAATTTTTACAGTAACTCGATCATTTTTAAAATTTTATATAAATTTGAGTAATGGTAATCTCATTTAATTTTAAAATTTAAAATTTAAAATATTAATTTTATCGTTTAAATTCTTCGAGGTTAATTAATATGTATTAAAAAAAATGGATTTAACTCATCATCACATCTAAAATCTAAATGGTTAGTTTTTATTTTTTAAAATCTTGTAAGTTTAATATGTATTTAAAAAAAAAATAAGTGCATATTTTATTTTTATGTTTATACATTAAAAAAAACATTTAATATTTTAATTTTTTTTTAATTCCACACAATAATGCCTAATTAATTAATTAATTAATTAATTAAAATATGATGTCAGAGATTAGTGGTTCTTAATTAAACTAAACCCAAAAATAGGCTCTCTAAATTATGATTAGTAAATTCATAAATTGATAAAGGAAAATAAATAAATAAATAAATAAAATCAAAATGGACGGCTCTAAATCCTAGCATAAAATAACATGATAATTAAACGACGATATATAATAATAATAAAGGAACTTTTTTAAAATAATAATAATAATAATAATAATGACATCATTATATATTTTATAACTCTATAATTAAATTGAAATAAATCAAACTTTATTGTTAATTAAAAAATATATCTCACATATGCACATATTTATTTTATTTTTATTTAATTTTGTAATTATTTTTTTTAAAAGTAAATTTTAATTTAATGTTTGAAAATAAATAATGGGTTAAATGTTATTATAAAACTTTAATTATATAAATTATTATTATTATTTATTTATTTATTTATTTATTTATTAGAAGGAATAGTGTGGAAATAGACATTATGTTTGGACATCCAAATGCGTTGAATGGCGGCTGCTCCAAATTGTGCACTTTCCACTTTTAAATTAGGAATGTTTCTCAATAATCATTACAAAAAAAAAATATTTTATTTTTTTAATTTTGATTTATTCACGTTTTAATTTTTGTTTTTCGCTCATCGACGTATGGAACGGAGAATTTAAACTACTGACTTTTTAATCGATGATATGTGTCTTAACTAGTTGAGATATGTTTATATTGACTAAATTTGTTGTTTTTTTTCGTCTGAAGCGTTCGTGGATTGAAGCATTTTTTAAACTCAACTCAATTGTTCTGATTATAAAAATTTTAAACTCAAATAACAATTAATAAACGAAACATAAATTTTTGGGTTTATTCAAATTTTTGTTTTTAATAAAAATAAAATGTTACGTAACTCAATTTCAATAGTTAAAAATTAATTTTAAAAGAGGTGTTAGAATAAATAATTACGAAAAAAATAAATATATGAATTGATAGTGGCAAGTAAAAATGTATATTTTAAAATTAAAAATAAATTCTTGTTTGGAACAAAAATGGAAATGAAATTAAGAATTATAATTGGAAAATAAAATAAGAATTTTAATTGGAAGAAAGAAACCAGAGAAAACGACGTCGTCTCCAGAAAGGTAAACACAGCGAATAACGACAGCGCCCCTTTTTCTCCTCCTTTTCTTCTCCATTTCCTTTTCGCTCTTTAAAAATCACTGTAATCTCTCTTCAAATTCCTCACAAAACCTCCTCCAAAAGCTTAAGATTCCACAGATTCATCTTCAATTCTAAACATGGCGGGCGGAAGAAATGGCGTAAGCAGGCAGAGCAGCGGTCTGTGGCGGTCTTTCAGAAACGGCGATTTCGAAGAAGAAGACGTCTGGGAAGTTCTCAAAGAGAAATCGAAAATGACTTCAAAAACCTCCGATGATTCGAGTTTCTTCTCCGATTCGTCGATTCTCGAAACCGCTTCCGTAAATCACCTTCTTCCGTCCGCTTCCAGAATGATTCCGAGGTCGAACGGTGGCGGAAATGCTCAGATTGCTTCAAGATCGGCTCCTCGATCGATTCCGCAGTGGTTCAAACCTAACGGAAGTATAAACCCTAGGAATTTCGCTTCGGAGCACGATGATTCTTGGAGCGATGGTGTTGCCAGTGACGGCGACGAAGAAGATGAGGAAGGATTTGATAACAGAATTCCGCCGCATGAATTGATTGCGAAGCGACGAGCTAGGGCTCAGATTTCGTCGTTCTCCGTGTTTGAAGGAATTGGAAGAACTTTGAAAGGGAGGGATCTGAGTAAAGTAAGAAACGCCGTTCTTAACAAAACTGGTTTTCTCGAATCGCAGTCATGAGCCTTGAGTGTTCTGTGAATAATCCCTTTTGGTGGGGGTAATTTTGACATTTCACATATTATTCTTATTTAATTTAGTTCTTAAATTTTTCACTCAAATATAAGTTATATGTTTTATAATTTTAATTATATTTCAAATTATTATTAAAATTATATATATTAACGAGAGGTTAGGTGAAAGATCTCCACAATGGTATGATATTGTTCATACCAATGTGTCCTGACTATGATAATATGTTATGAATCACAGATCTACACAATGTATGATACTGTCCCCTTTGAGCATAAGCTCTCATGGTTTTGCTTTGGGCTCACAATTCTTTGTTCGATATTTAAGGATTCTATTATCGTCATGCCTAAGTTTAGGGCATCACTCTGATACCATGTTAGGAATCACGGATCTCGGCAATGGTATGATATTGTCCACTTTGAGCATAAACTCTCGTGGCTTTGTTTTGGACTTTCCCAAAAGACCTCGTACCAATGGAGATGTATTTCTTTACTTATAAACCCATGATCATTCTCTAAATTAACCAATGTGAGACTCACTCTCAATAATCCTCTGCTCGAACAAAGTACACCATGCTCACAATTCTTTGTTCTATATTTGAGGATTCTATTGTCGTCGTGACTAAGTTTAGGGCATGACTCTTATACCATCATAGCTAAGTTTAGGGCATGACTCTTATACGATCATGGCTAAGTTTAGGGCATGACTCTTATACGATCATGGCTAAGTTTAGGGCATGACTCTTATACCCTCGTGGCTAAGTTTAGGACATGACTCTTATACCCTCATGACTAAGTTTAGGGCATGACTCTTATACCATCATGGCTAAGTTTAGGGCATGACTCTTCTAACATCATGGCTAAGTTTAGGGCATGACTCTTCTACCATCATGGCTAAGTTTAGGGTATGACTCTGATACCATGTTAGGAATCACGGATCTCCACAATGCTATGATATTGTCCACTTTTAGCATAAGCTCTTATGACTTTGCTTTGTGCTTCCCCACTCGTACCAACATAGATGTATTCTTTTACTTATAAACCCATGATCATTCTCTAAATTAGTTAACGTGGGACTCACTCCCAACAATCCTCAACAGATGATGGAATGTAATAGGTCAAAACGAACAATATTTACCCCGCTGTGAGCTTGGGCTGTCACAAATTGTATCAAAGGCAGGCCCAGGGCAGTGTGCCAGCAAGGACGCTAGGTCTCCCAGGGGTGGATTATGAGATCCCACATCGGTTAGAATACGTAACAAACCAAAACAAGAAAAAGATTGACGTCTCTATCTCTCGACCGTGAATATTTGGGTAAGTGTAGTTAATTTAATATATTTTTATAATATGGTTGGTTCAATCATGAAGCACAAAACCAATAATTTGATATCTTTTTTAAAAAAGGAGGAAATCATTCAAAGTTGGAATGCTACACTTTTGCAAATGGCATTGCAAGTAGCTAGTATCCATCAATCTCCCACATCTTTGTATTAAATTAAATTATATATTTTTTAAAGTTATATAAAAATTGACGATTTATTTTTATCGTATTTAAAAAAATATTCCCATTAAGAGATTTCGTAGGATTTGAGAATCCCGAGCAACGTCGTGATATAATGTTTTAACTAGCTTAACTGATCTGATTGAGAACCGAGGCTTTCACCGCTATCAAAATTATTGTAATATAATACAAAATCATAAATACATTAGGTGTTAAAAAATAAATGAGGATACGACGTGATCAAAATTGTTAAACCCGATAACAAATTATTGTATTAATTATTCGAATTCTTATGAGCTACAAGATGTCCACGGGATGAGAGGGACGAGGAAGTCTTTTTCATCCTTATCCCGATTAAATATTCCATTTATTTTTGCGAAAATCGGGAAGGAGAAACTCATGAGAAATGTTTTTTTTTTATTTTTTTTAAAATAAATAATTTCTCCTAGAAAAGCCATTATTTCTATTTTACCATATAATTTTTATTAAAAAGTAAACAAAAAAAATCAAATTTTAATACTATGACAAAAAAAAAACATTTAAAACGCGTCTGTCACGTGAAGCAACCAATGTGGGACATCACAATTCATCCCCTTCAGGGCCCCGCTGGCACTCATTCCTTTCTCCAATCGATGTGGGACATAACAATTCACCCCTTTCGAGCCCCTGCTGGCACTCATTACTTTCTCCAATCGATGTGGGACTCCCACCAACCGACATCACAATTCATCCCCTTCGAGGTCTCGCTGACACTCGTTCATTTCTCCAATCGATGTGGGACCCCCACCACATCCACCCCTTTGGGGCCAGCGTCCTTACTGGCACACCGCCTCGTGTCTACCCCCCTTCGAAGAACAGCGAGAAGGCTGACACATCGTCTGGTGTCTCACTCTAATACCATTTGTAACGACCCAAGCCCACCGCTAGCAGATATTGTCCTCTTTTTGCTTTCCCTCACGGGCTTCCCCTCAAGGCTTTAAAACATATCTCCTAGGGAAAGGTTTCCACACCCTTATAAGGAGTCCCGAACTTTATTGTTTTTACTTTTAATTTCATAAACTTTAACCAAAATAACAAAAATAAAATGATCGCCCAAAAAAATCATGAAAATATAATAATAAGATAAATAAAATATATATAAAAAATTAATTTATTATAATTTATAATAAACTAATTTTAAAATTTGTTAAAGAATTATAATAAAATGTGAAGCTATGATTAAATTTGTAAATTAGCTAATTAATTTTATAATTAAAAAATAATTAATTTTTAAGTCCAATAAATCAATATTAATTATGATATTATAACAAAATAAATTTGAGCCATTAAAATTTCCCACTTAAATATTAAAATTAATTCCCATCAATATTGTCATCATCAATGAAAGCAACTCATTACCTATAATTAATCCAAAATTCAAAGAAAAGTAGAACACTTTATTTTATGTTTGCCATTTCCCAAGGGTATTTAGGTCTTTTGGCGAGGTGAATAATTAAAGACGAGAAAATAAAATAGGGTTTAAATCTCGTTTTGGTTTCGGGATTTTCGATAATATCTTATCTTGGTCCCTGTATTATGAAAACGTTCATTTTAGTCCCGAAATAGAGATATTTCTTTTGTTTTAGTATCTGAATTTTCTAAAAATCCGTGTTTAGTCCCGAAACTTTTAACCGTTTTTGTCCTTGAATATTCGAACTACAAGTATTGGGTAAGCTAGTTTTCGGTGAAAATAAGAACATTGTGGGGGTTAGGAGTAAAGTATCCCGAAGTTGTTGCATCTCGTTGGGCGTGGAGAAACATTGGGAACCAAAATAGCTATCTTCGGAGCTGTTTCTTGTCTCGTCCCCCGCTCTCGGGACAAGATTGGTAAGCATACATACCTAGCTCAGCTATTAGACCCCCGGTTCTACTTAACTAAGCCCCGTCCTTGTACAAGGAGGAAGTCAATCCCACGAACTTGAATAACTTGCCGAAATGGAGCAGCTAAATAATGAAAGAAAAGAATGTCGTCGTAGGGTGTAAAACTTATAACGTTTCTAAAGACCGAAATGAGTTTTTTTTTAGAGACCAAAATGGACGTTATAAAAAGTTGAGGGACGGTTATTGTTATTGTTGGAAAGTTTAGGGACCAAAATTGTGAGATCTCACATTGATTGGAAAGGAAAACGAAGCATTTCTTATAAGGGTGTGGAAACCTCTCCCGAACATACGCGTTTTAAAAACCTTGAGGGAAAGCTCGAAAGGAAAAGCTCAAAAAGGACAATATCTGTTAACGGTGTGCTCGGGAAAAATCCGAAAGTGAAAGTTCAAAAAAGACAATATCTACTAGCAGTGGGCTTGAACTGCTACAAAAATAAAATAAATATGAACTAACCCCGTAACACCAAATCAAGAATTGGATAATACGAGGACATACCCTGTACCAAACTTTGATACCCTTAACACGTGCCCTATCAAATACCCCACGTCTAAATTTATCATATGAAAATTACCGTATTATCCAAACTCACCGACCAAACTAGCCCAACATTTTGAAAAGATACCACGGTCCCATGTGGTTGACTCCTATGTAATTGACTTTCAAATTCATATCAGATTTAAACATACCAACTGAATACACTGTTAATACGATTTACAGTGACTTCAGAGCTCGTTTATTTTACGAGACCCTTAAAAAACGACGCGACCCACGACATAAATTTTGTTTCCTTAGTACAATAAAAGAGATACGAAGAATTTGAACGTTCAACCGAGATATACAGTTACAAATTTACACTAAAGCCCCTCGAAATCGAAGAAATTACACATTTGATCCACTTTTTGTCCTTTGAAACCCTCCAATTCCTTGAAAGCCAAAGCCTTCAACTCCTTAATTTTCTCTCTTTTTCTCTCATTTTCTTTCCCTCCAAACACTTTCTTTGACAATCCCTTCACCATTCCCACAATTCTTCCATACTTCCTCATCTTCTCTATTTCCTCTTCACTTCCACCTCCCAATATTGCCCCACACGCGCCTCCACGCGCGTGTAGCTCACCTTCCGTCATCTCGATAACTTCCTCCGCCGCCGTCACCTCCTCTAATTCCTTGAATTGTCCCCCAATCCACCCCTCCGACCCCATCGCCCGAGCCATTTCCACCATCACGCGGCGAACCCGCTCCGACCCGCTCTCGCTCAAGTCACACGATCCAGCTAGAATCTCAAACCCAATCGGAGCTATTCCAACACCAGTCAGCAGCTGGATGTTCGGGCCATAAACACGGTCAACCACGGCGGCGTTTGAAATCCCACGCGCCGTCAGTGGAGGATACTCCCGAGTGTACGTCGCTGCATAGATGAGCTGGAGCGCGGTAGCTGCCGCCATAGCTTGGTCCCGATGGCCGCCGACGAGCTCGCAGGCAGCAATACACATTGCTGCAGCGGAATTTCGTGGGGCGGAGAAGACAAAATGACCCAATGGCTCGTATACTGCCGGTGGGTCCTTCGCAATAATGACCCGCCGGAGATGATCGTCAATATCTTCATTTATCGCCGCCCAGTACGACGGAGTGATCTGCGACATGACCACCGTCGCCCTCGCCGGAGCTCGGAAATAAACCGCCGGACGGAGCCAATTCGAGTTTGGGAACTTGGGTAGTGATGGATTTCCATGAAGTTGCAGAAGATTGAGAGAAATCGCCATTAGAGATCAAATTAACCAAAACAGAGAGAAACAGAGAGAAACAGAGAGAAACAGAGATATGAAGATCTAATGGGTTTTTGGGACATTTATGGATGTGCCATGTTTGAATGTTTGGTCATAAATCTTTGTCGTTTATTTATTTCTTTATGATTTTAAATTCCGACATTTTTATATAATCAAAATGAACATATTTTCCACATTATAGTGATTTTTTCTTTGAATTTTCGATGTTTTTGTTGGCAAGTGATCATCAAATAGTTGCATTTTGGAACAGTCAATTTGTCGGAAATTTGTGGAGAATGTGATATACCCAAATTTGATAAGTGCATGTGCTTGTCGAGTGAGACGGGTTGTTAAATTTACAGGGCTCGAGTGTTGAGTTGAGTTCGTAAGTTTAAAAAACTGAAACTTACCGCTAGTACACATTATCCTTTTTGGTCCGTTACGTATTGCCGTCAGCTTCACTGTTTTAAAACATGTCTATTAAGGAGAGGTTTCAACATGTTTGTAAGGAATGTTTTGTTCCACTCTCCAATGTGGGGTCTCACGATCCACCTCTTCGGAGCCCAGTTTCGTTCTCCCCTCCAACTAGTGTGGGATCTCACAATAGATCTGTGTTTCGGGTGCAGAGTTGTTTACAGTGTGTTTGGAGTGCAGAGGTAATTAACCTAAACTTCTAAATTTGATTTTCGATGGGCTAACCATTCAATTAAAAATAAATTTCAACGAATAAACGTAAATGAATATATGGATATTTTATGATTGATGCACGTATCAATTTTAATTGAGATAGTTTGTGTGAACGGTATACATGATTATCAAACACTAATTAAATGGCCAGCAAGGAACTAACCACATGCTTCCCAAAGTTCAATTTAACAACCAACGAGCGACAAAATAAATCCTTCCGAAAATAAATTTATCAGTCACAAAATAGCCAAGTTCCTAACATTAGATACAAATGCTAAATATCAGCTTCTTTTTTATATCCAAACTAGCTATGAATAACAAAGAACACCGAGGTGGAGGTCATCGGTTACGGTTAGAGAATCGAAAAAAATATAGCTAAATAGAGGACGATACAAGAAAGGTCCATTTTTAACCTATAAATATAGCTAAAAATAATAATGATACATAATTATAACTTCAAAATATATATATATATATTTCACATTTTTAACGTAAAAAAGGTCAATTTGTTGACTTTGGTCAAAGTAAACTTATGATGTTGGTGTTTACCAAACTATTATGACCTTCGAAACTAAAATTGAAACTTTCACCAACCACAATAAAAGCTATATAGTTTTTATTAAGCTTAAATTATATATAACTTTATATTCAAAAATTAACGAGCAAAATTGATGAGAATGAAAGGTCGGAATACCGAGAGAAGATGCATATAAAAAGTTAGATCAATATCAATCTGAATATAACTTAATGAATAAAACACGAATTATAATCTCAAAAGTTGATGGTTCGATCTTTCATCCACGCCATGAAAATGAGAAAAAAAAATCAATTTATACCCATAAATTTTAGGAGTTTTATTATTTGTAAATCCATTTAGAATTGTTGGATGAAAGTCTCACGTCGGTTAATTTAGGGAATGATGATGGATTTATAATCAATGAATACTATCTCCGGAATGAGTGAATTTATAATCAATGAATACTATCTCCGGAATGAGGCCTTTTGGAGAAGCCCAAAGCAAAGCTATAAGAGCTTATGCTCAAAGTAGACAATATCATACCATTGTGGAGAGTCGTGTTCATCTAACATGGTATCAGAATCATGCCCTAACTTACCCATGTCAATAGAATCCTCAAATGTCGAACAAAGTCCCACATTAATAATCGATTAATAAGAGGAGACATACTTTGTTCGAAGGAAGGTGTTGGATGAAAGTCCCACATCCGCTACAATATCATACCATTACCATTGTGAAGAGTCGTGTTCATCTAACAAGAATGACCGTTAAAATGAAGCTTTTTTTTTTTTAATTATAGAGATTAATAAGAGGGAGTAACATAAAAAAAAAATTTAATAAATAAAATGGTCAAATAATAATAAGAAGGAGAAGAAAAGAAGACAGACATGAATATAATTATAAGATTTATAAAAATAACTAATTGAGACCTAATATTTAAAAAAAAAAAATCGACCATTTTCAGTTCATATGAACGTATGAAAATTAAAATTAGACATTTAAAAATATAGAGAAAAAAATAGAATGAAATTCTAAGTCGATTGACCAAACTGATATTTTAACCTAAAATAAATTCACCAATAAGCTCGGAGGCGGGAAAAATTAACACAACATATATTAGTCCAATGAGGCACATTGTTGAACAATCAATAACCGAAATCAAAATGTGGCAACACAATCTATAAATATGTTATATTCTCGACTAGAACGTCAAAAGTTTAAATGCTATGCAACAAATCTCAATCGAAATCAATCACAATTCAAACGTAATCTCTGTTAGATAAGGCCTTTTCATCCAAACATGGAGTTTCGAATTTCATATCCAATTTAAACTCAGCTTATCATCAATCAAATCATATGAATATCCAGTTTTTAAAAGCATCTACCATATCAGAGAAGTGGATGAACACCCCCCTCCCCCTCCTCGAAATCAGAGAGGACATGGTGAGGCAATGAACAATCAAAATCATGGCAGAAACACAGCATGAATGGAATACAATAGTTACAACATTATGGCATTGGTGGGTAAATCTTGCAGCAAGAACACTACATGGGAAGTGGGATTTTATCAAAGTAATTACAGAGATCTAATTCATTCATTCATTCATTCATTCATCCATCCACCTATGACTATTCTATTCTACAAGGCAAAACTAAACTTGTATCCTCAATTTGTCACATAAGAAACTTTTCAGCACCTCACAACAATTGACACAAGCAAATCAATTCCCTTTTTCTTTCATTTTCAATGGTGGGGGGAAGTACCTATTAGCTGGGACCAGTCTGGGACTCTCTTCAGGGCAGCAGAAGCATCGCACATCCAGCTAGATATTGCTTGTTGTGGACATTCCACGGTCCCAATATATAAATTAGGACGAGTTCTCCAACCTATTAATACAAGATTGAAGACGGGTTAGATTTTCGAGTTTGTTCAGAATGCAAACAAACCGTCTGTGTTGTACAGATAATCTGTTTGTTCTCATATTCGGTGCGACATAGATTGATGGTTGTCTCAGTTTTATCCCCAATGGTTGCATTGTTTCTAGTAAGAATCTTGTTCACATGACTGGCTCTCACTTTTAAAGTTGCAAGGCCAGGTCTGGCTGCTGGGAGTCGACCAAAACACTAGACGATTGTTTCACGGGAGACCCGGGTGATTGAAAACCGATATTCAAGTCGGGAGGGAGCATTTCCTGTTTCTTCCTTGGCTGGTTATGTGGGCTGAGAGCTCGCCATGTCGACTGCAACTGGAACTTAGACATGTCAGCTTGGACTAGCTGAGGGTAAATCATGGACCGGTTTTGCAGCTGTTGTTCATTTGGTACAAGAGAAGCTTGTGAAACAAATGGCTGCATAGGGAAATTGTTCCTCTCAGATAGAAGCTGATTACCTCCAGCACGAAACTCCCCCCATGCTCGTGCCATTTGCGGATGAAATTCCCGAGCTGGATTATACAGCGAATCTGCAGAGATTTGATTTTTAGGTGTGGAAGTATCTCTGACTTGTTTAAACCCTCCAGCCCCAATCGACATCCACGCACGAGAAGCTACTGCTGCAGCATTATTCGAATCGTCTCTCATAGCAGAAGGGACTGATGACAAAACTGGCGGAGAATCACATGAAGATTGATTGGATGAGTTCTCTTGTTTTGGGGCTCTTTCAGACATCATTCTCATCAATTGCACTGGCTTACCAGGTCCCAGATCCTGTCCATGGGAAGTTGCCACAGGGGCTGTTTGAGAAGGCAAGCTAGACGACGATAAAGCAGCCCGTGGACTATTCAAACAATTGCTCGGGAATTTCCCATTAGGCAATCCACCAGTTGCAACACCATTAACACCGGGCAGTTTATAAGGCGCAGATTGAACAAGATTTAAGTTTACCGACGACATATCTCTAGACCTAGACGTAGTCATATTCGAATTGGTTGGAAGTTGCTTCTCTACACCAAGATCAACCTTATTTTGTCTTGGTGAAGGCAAGGAATTTACCTCGACTTGCTTTTTAACCTTCTCTACCTCAGTAAAATTCTTGGTCTGCAGGTTTTGCTGTGGAGATGGACCAAGATTTGGGGTGGTGGACCTAAGGAAAGATGATTTCCCATCTAAGGTGGATCCTCTAGCAAATCCATTCACTTCTGTACATGGTGCACTAAGAGAATGTTCCATCTTAGGCAAAGGAGTATCTGAAGGCTTTCCATCCTTTCTAAATTCTCTGGTAGAATGCAAGTTACGATTTAAACCAAGTTCCTTCTGCTTGTGGTTCTCAAACATTAATATAGGAGTTGGAAGTGGCTCGTATTCTCCAACCCAACCACGTCCGAATTTACATCCAACAGGTACGACCTGCTCAATCCTCTGGGAGGCAACTTTCCAAGCGATAGGACCGAGTGTTGCAGCAAATCGAGCCAGACTCTTAGCATAGGCATACTCCGCATGAAGCCCAACCTGATTTCCAATACAGACAGAAAAAACACATGAAAATCAAAGGATAAGACCACCCACAAGTAATAGCAGAGACCAAGAGACGATACCGGAACAAGCTGTCTTATTTCATCCTCGAAGGTTGAAAATATTGACTCGGATCGTGGCGCAGGTGAATTAGATATGTTGTAAGTTGCACGGCGGTTGTCGTCAAGCACAGACGTCTTTCTTCCCAATTTACCTAGAATACCCTTTCCTATAAAAGTGACATTAACAAGAACTGATTAGGACAAAATAATTTGCTTGCAGAGTGGATTTAATCATGAATCAAGCAGATATATTGGATATATGTCTCAGAGATATCTCAGGGATTTTCATAGATAGTTCAAAACTAGACTGCATTGGTTCCTATTGATAAACGTCTCATTATTCAGAATACCTGAGAAGAGCTCTTCAGCCTTGTCCTGATTAGTAGTATCAAAGAAGGAGGAACTACCCTCTACTTGCCCATCAATATTATTGCTAGGTACCTCACAGTTAACACCATGGATCGGATTCGAACCGTTCTGTACATCTCCTGTGGCAGCAAGGGTTGCACCTGAGGAAAAATCAGATCCAATGGGTTCCTGCAAAGTCCTGAAAAAGGGTTTCTTTGGTGGTTGTTTCTTGATGTACGAATTCGATTTTGTACTCTGCTCCAATTTCAACTCTTTCTCAGAGCGTTCGACTTCAATTCTTACCCTCTCGAATTTCTTCTTGGCTAGCTCTTGAATGGAACGTGCCTTTACGAAAACAAGTATATTCACTAACTGAGAAGATAGGAAAACAAAGAAATTTGAAAAATTAGAATCATTATACCTGTTTGTGGTAAATGGTTTCTGGTGAATTGTACTGCATTGCATTTGAGCATATAAGAAAAACATCGCTCTGCATCCAAGAAGCTCAATGATTAAAAAAGTATACGAAACCCGAACTCGAGCATTGTTTCTTAAAACAGTCAAAATACTGAATTACGTTCAGAATAGAATGCAAGGCACAGCATAGAGGCAAAGCATTGATCATTTGATGGTCAATATACACGCAAAATGCGAAAGGATAAGAAGCCCAACTGAAATCCAGTAAGCCAGAAGATCTTCAAAATGACTAGCCAGCCAACTAGAAGCCGTGAAACAAACTAAATCTAAAGTTTCCCCATACACTCCTATTGTCAAGAGTCTTCCATTCCAAGTTCGTCTCCGAAAAGTGAAACATAGCAGAATCATTTGAACTTTTCTCCATGAACGGAAGACACCAATTTCAAACTCGGGTAAGAATGTCGAAAGGCAGAGACAGTTTGTATTTGAAACCAAACTACAAATACGAAGACATACAAAAACGAGAGACGGGGTGCAAGGTGATCCTGCAGAAGTATGGAAACTTCAATAGACCCAGAAGAGAGTACAACCAAATTAAACGAGCGAGAGACGGGGTCCGAGATCTGATATCACCATTCAAGATTAGATGAAAGTCAGCTGGATTGAAGATTAGCAGGCTTGAGTAGGCCTAGAAGAGAGTACAACCAAATGAATTTCCACCCTATTGGAATTTCTAACCTTCACTAACTGAGCGAACACTTGATCAGAATTAAAGATTAGCAGGCATGTTATCATCAACCCTTGAAAAACAAAGATCCATTTTGCAATCAATGGTGGTTTTATATGTTGGCCTGGGGTTCTTAAGGTAACCACTCCCCCCCTCCTCCCCCCCAAACCCATAATAAAGAATGACAAGGAAAGGAGTAAGAAAGAAAAGAGAAAAGATCAGCCGTCAACGTACAAAAGCAATGATATTCTGACAAATGTTCCAACCACACTCAAAGGAGACAAAGAAACACGGTACTGTCAGGCACATTAACACATCCAATGAAGGGATGAATCCTTCTCAGGCACCATGTTCGTCGCTAAGTCACCTCCCAACTAACCGTTGGATCGTCAAAGGCTGGGAAAAGCCAGGACAAGTTTTGGATCCCAAAATTCAGCAAACGGAAAACCTCAAACGCACATGTATGTAGAACAAAACTGTCTAACCAAAGAATTGGACACCCACCTCAAACTGTTCCAGAATTGAATATGATCCATTGGCCAACTTATTCCTCACGGTGGCAAAGTCCATAGGATGCTCAATGACATCGTGATAATCAGGAAGCTACAAGAACAAACATTACTTCAAATTTGGAACCTGAGGAACGCTGAAACAACCACTTAAAAAGAGAGGGAGGAAAATCGCAGACCTCTTCAGGATCAACTGGTTCAGCATAAACACCATAGGTATCCTTCCTGCCACCAATTCAGATGTTAATTCTAGAAAAAATTGAATTTCACATATAACAAAATCCAAAAGAGACAGAGATCAATTCCCCCCATACTTCTGGAGCTTGTCAAGAATCAACTCCAATGTCTTCTTATCAGGTAATGGTAACCCGGATGATCGATCTGAGGGAGTCCCTGATCAAAGAAACATCCCACATTAAACAAATCCAATTCAAATATGAAGCTCAAAGATAAAAAACAGACAAATTAGGAATTAACCCACAAACTAGAATCACAAATTCAATTTAATAAAAGAACACAAACCAGGAACAGAGTCGGACCCTTTTGAGCCCACCTTCCTCCTTCCCCTTTCCTGTCAAAATCCATTATGTCAAACAAAAGGTATGATGAATCAAACTCATAAATTGGTATACAGCACGAGTGATAAACAAGTATAGAAAGAGACAGAGACAGAGACATAGACAGATAAGGCAGACAACATGGAAAGATAGAGAGAGAAAGATTAAAATTGAGAGATTTGAGGGAATGGTGGAGAGAGAAAGGTGGGAGAGTGTGATCAGATTCTGTAGGGGTGTTAGTTTTTGACAGTTGACCTCAAAACCCTTCATACCTCACAAATCCCCGACACATTTCAAAGACCTAGTGAGAGAAAGTGAAACGGAAATTCAAGAAATGGAAAAGGAGTAAGAGTAATTTTGAATTCTGGACCAGTTGCATAAAAATCTCAGTGATCTCAGCTGAGCTGGACACTCCTCTCTCTGTTAAAGCAGACACTTCCCAAATCCCACTCTGTCTCATTCCCTCACATTCCTCAATCTCTCTTGTTCATAATCTCTATTATATTCCTCTCTTCCAACAGATCCATCCATGGCGGTGTTCTTGTTAAGTACCTCATCAATGTCATCGTCTTCATTTTCATCTCCACGAATTTGATCGTCGTAGTCTTCATCTTCATCTTCTTCTTCACCACCACCACCACCGCCGCCAATCCTCCTCTTCTTCAATGGCTTCCTCTCAGGTTCGTCATCTTCCCATTCCGACGCAGACGAACCATACTCCGGCGCGTGTACATCACGCGTTCCTGACCTAGCAAGTCGAGACATCGGAGATAGATGCGTTCCATCTCTACCTTGATTCAACTTCACAACAAGCTTCAACTTCTTCTCTCTCCTCCTCTCGTCCTCTTCCTCATCCTCATCGTCTTCTTCAAGAAAGTCGTCAAAATCCACGTTGTACCTCACATTCCGGCGACGGAGACTCCTCCGCGGTTCAGATTCCGACGATGTCAAACCTCCACCGGACCGCCGTGCCAGATCTGCCTTCGATGGTCTACCTTTCTTCTTCCTCTTCACGATCTGACCCATCCCTTTCCCTCTCTTTCTCTCACTACGAATTTTTTTCTCTCTAGAACTCTCTCTCTCTTTCCCTCACTCTTTTGCTTTGGTACATTAATTTCGATGCTGGTTTGGCTTTTTCGTGAGGCACCTGTGAGGTCCGAACCTAAACCGAACCTCAGCCTCGGCTCCCGAACCTAAGCCTCGGTCCTTCAGGATCAAATTTTTCATTTCCCCCTTTTTCCCTATTTTAACCCTTATGCGTAAAAACGGTGCTCTTGGAAGACGGCGTACAGTGCTGCCCGCTGCCCGTTTTAGCTTCCGTGTTGCTTTTTCTCCTGCCCGCGCTTCTATGTGCTTTCAGCGCGTGTTGTACACGCTCTGATATTTTAGATTCCTTTCACCCATCCGACACGGAAATAAATAAATAAATAAATAAAATCTGCCAATTATTTCTAATTTCTCGACGAATTATTCAATGAAAATTTAATAAAAATTCGAGAAATTTCCTTTTTTAAATTTATTAATAGTGAAAAAATATTAATTAAATAATTAAATTTTCTTTTAAAAAAATTATTATTGGGCTTTAATGGGCCAGTATTAATATCCCATGTGGCCCAATTTTAATTATTTCTTTTGCAGATTTTCCGTGCTCTGCTTTTATATAGCAATTGTTGCAATTATGAGCTTGCTTTTTTAGTATGCATTAAAATTTTTATATTTTAATATATAATAAATGTATTTAAATTTTATATTAAATAATTTATTGGACTCTGCTATGAAATTAAAATTCGTAGCAAATTTTAAATTCGGAGGAATAGCTAATTACTTACCAATTGCTCGCACGTTTTTGGACAGAAGACTAAATTACGATGATCGAGGACAGGCATTTTAACCCCGTTTATTAACCTACATGCCGTAGTTGCTGTCACAGAGCTAGCCGTAGCTTCTTTCTCGAGTCCCACGACCGTATATTTTTTTTAACCCATTGATTCTAATAATGACCATTTGTATTTTTTTTCATTAATATTGTATTAATTATAATTATCCAAAACAAGAAGGTGATTAATTACACACACAAAAAAAAATTAAAATATATTTTTTTTAATTTATTCCAATTACGTTGAATATTAATAAATTGCTGTAATTTTCGTGGAAAACACGCGCGAGTCAGGCGAGTGAGAGCTGATTTTCAACTATTATTTGACAAATTAAAGACGAAAGTGACTGTGGGTCCCAGTCCAACCCAGCATTTTGACCAAACCACCACTGGATATATTATTTTACGCCTCTTCTGTACAGGACATTTTCGTCATTTCCTATCCTTCTGCCTTCTATTTTACTCATTCGCAACGTGGCGTTATCATAACCGTTCTTTTATACATTTTGAGTTGTTTTGTATTCCTCGAACGGCTGCGATGACGCCACGAGGACTGAAGTTATTTCATGTGGGACCCACTGTGGAATTATAAAAATAAAGTTAATTGTTTTTTCTTTCTATTTTATTTTAGGGTCAAATCGTAGAACTGACTAAAATATTTATTTTCCAATAAATATTTAATTTGTTTTAATTAATATTTGTTATAAATTTAATTCCTGTAATTCACAAAGTCGTACACTATACCTTTGAAAAGTCTTCGTAATTAAAAAAAATGGGTTAAAAAATTATATTTTAATCTTAATTTTAATTTATATTTTAATTTTTTATACTTTTAATAAATCTTAAAACTTTTATTTTTATTAAAAATTAATTCTATTACCATTTTATCTATATTTACATAAAATAATTTCTACAATGAAATTTATTATTATTATTATTATTATTCAACAACAAAAATTTAACGTTTATTAAAAATACCATGGCTAAATTTTAAAATTTATTAAAAGAAAAAATAAATAAAATTTTAAAGCCTAAAATACCAATAAACTAAATACCGAATAAATAAATAAATATATATATATATATAATTTTAAAATTTAAACTCATACACGATAACTATAAGAACAAGTTTCAAAGTTTGGTTAAATAATAAGAACAAAGTCATAACCTTTATAAAGCTCGATGAATTAAATTTATTCTAAATTATAAGCACGGTAGTTATAATTTAATAAAAAAAAAACATTTAATGCACGAATCCAATGCAGGTAGATTCGCATCAGGTCGAGTTGGTATACTCGAAGTTGGCAAGACCATGTTCGGGTTCCTAGCAAAAGTGGGCCCAATCAATGTGCTATGACGGTTTGCATGGTGTTACGAGCATCAAACCATCTAAAAGTCACGACCAAAACTATTTATATACCGTTTATAAATTAAAGTATTAACGATTAATTTTTTTTTAATATTTTTCTAAAATCTTATGATATAACGCTCGACAATTTTTTATTATTATTATTATTTTTTTTAATATAAAAAAATTAAATATTTTTTTTTTTATATTATTAAAGGAATTATTTGTTAAATAAGTTTAATATATATTTTTTTTATTTTCTTTTAATTTTTAAAATATTATTTAAATTTTTTAAAAGTTGGAAGGTTATTTTTACTCCGCGCGACATGACCGTAGCATCTGCTTCTTCGTCTTCATCCATGGAGAAGCTGAAGTCGGCGATCGGAATCGCCTACGGAAGGGACCACGCTAAGCTCTCTCTCTCTCCTTCCTCTACTTGGCGTCTTCTCTCTACAAGCTCCGTCTGTCCCTTCGTCGCCACTTCTACCTCTACGGCGTATTTTGCAAGCACTGGTAAGAGTTGGATCTCATTTGAACTGTTTGATCACCGCTTCTTATTGTTTTTATTGATCGACGTTAGGATTAGGATTTATTAGATCATAGTGAACAAATTTGGCTGAATACGCGGCCAATTCCTGGTCTGAATGTTGTTTTCTGTTCGGTTTCTTAGTGGCATTGAAAGATTTTTTGGAATTTGGGAGCACGATTGAGTTGCTCGAGCCCTAGATTTTTTGTTTTTGCAATGATTTTGTTTCATAAGTGACGAGAAGCTTGGGATCGATGCAATGGATTGAAATAAAATTTGTTTTTCTGTTATTGAATTGCAATAGCCTTGGATTTGTTGATGTTTATTGTATTGTTGTAGTTCGTATTGACATCTGTTGATATGAATGCTGTCTGTTCCAGTCATTAGTATTGGGAATTTGACTTGGGAGGCCGGTTATGTATCGCCGTTAGCCTCATGGTTTTAAACGCGTATGTTAGGGAGATGTTTTCACACCTTTATGAGGAATGTTTTATTCTTCTCCTCAACCAATGTGGGATCTCACAATCCAACTCTCTTGAGGATCAGCGTCCTAGCTAGTACACTGTTGGGTGTTTGGTTCATATACCATTTAGCTCACGGCGAATAGATATTATCAACTTTGGCCAATCTTATGGTTCTAAAGCGCGTCTTTCGTAGTTAAGTAGCGGAACCGGTACTCATCCAGTTACTATCCTCTTTAGGCTTTTCCTTCCCGACTTCCTCTCGAAGTTTATGGACCTTATGGGCTTCTCCATTTCAGGTTTGTTAGAGAAAGGTTTCCACACCCTTACAAGAAATGCTTAGTTCCCCTCTCGTTGTTATAATCTCCGAGGATCTTGATTGAGCATCCTACTTTAACATAACAATCAACTACAATCAACTACCTCTAGAGAAGATAGTGAAGTAAGCAGCCAGTTTAGTCTTGGTGATGCTTCAAGAATTCGTTGTTTCTTGATGATAGAATGCAATTACATCATCTTCTGATGGTTAGTTATTAATAATACTTTCACGGTGGGTCATGAGTTAGGTCGAAAATGTAACGGCCTAGATCCACCACTAGCAGATATTGTTTTCTTTGGGTTTTTTCTTTCGGACTTCTCCTTAAGGCTTTAAAACGCATCTGCTAGGGGAAGGTTTTCACACCCTTATAAATGGTGGTTTTGTTCTCCTCTCCAACCAATGTGGGACATCACAATGCATAGGATAGTTGTTTTCCATTCGTAGTATAGGTTAGTATAGGTTGAATTTCATTTGCATTTATAGTATAGGTTAGTATAGGTTGAATTTCCGTTTGCATCATTAGTATAGGTTAGTATAGGTTGAATTCCCGCTTGCATCATTAGAATAGGTTGAATTCCCGTTTGCATCGTTAGTATAAGTTGAATTATAATCGCATTAATAAATCATAGGTTAGTATAGAACATTTATTTCAGAGTTGTTTTTCGTTTTTTTCCCTTGTATTTGTTATTCATGATAAGAGCCATTTAAAGTAAATTCCGCGTTAGTAATGACCTTAGATTAAATAAGTAAAAATGTAGGGTCGTTGCAAATTGTATCAGAGCGAGACACCGGACGATGTGCCAGCCTTCTCGCTGTTCTCCGAAGAGGGTAGACATGAGGCAGTGTGCCAGTAAGAACGCTGGCCCTAAAGAGGGGTGGATTTGAGGGCGGTCCCACATCGATTGGAGAAAAAAAAGAGTGTCAGCGAGGATGCTAGGCCCCGAAGGGGGTGTATTGTGATGTCCTACATTGGTTGAGGAGAACAAACCTCCAGATATAAGGGTGTGGAAACCTTCCCCTAGCAAACGCGTTTTAAAGCCTTGAGGGGAAGCCGGAAAGGGAAAAGCCCAAAGAGGACAATATCTGTTAGCGGTGGATCTGAGCCGTTACAAAAAATGTGTAACAGCCCAAGCCCAAGCCCACGCCTACGCCCACGCCCACGCCCTTGTAAGAAATGTTTCGTTTCCCTCTACAACCAATGTGTGATCTCACAAAAGGTGACCGACAGAATTAGTAGTATGGATAGATCATCGGGCACTTACAATACAAGAAGGATTGATTTTTTACAAGGTTTTTATGTTGAGATTTTTTGAAAGTGGGTTTGTGCTACAGATTATTGACTGTGCACCATGACTTGGAGATCGTTGTGTTCAATGGGATAACATTATGGGGGAAATTATTACCAGTTGGACCTTTAAGAGAACCATAAGCTGTACTCCAGAGAGCTGGCACTGCCATTATTCATCATGCAAATATGGTAAAGAATGTGTTTGGGAACATTTTCTAACAGTTTAGTGTCATGGGTTTCTGCCATTGGCTCTGCTGATGCTTTTGAGTAGACAATGCATTTCTGTCATCTTATCCATTTTGTACCGTATTGTTCTCATTTGCCATTGGAAAATCGTTTGCTGCAGATAGGAGCATATCAGGTTGATCGACTTGACTCGACTTCTTCAGTGACCATCACGATAGGAGCATATCAGGTTGATCGACTTGACTCAACTGAACTTGACTTTTTCAGTGACCATCACGATTGTAACATAACATGTTGATCGACTTGACTTGACTTCTTCAGTGACCATCACGATAGGAGCATATCATGTTGATCGACTCCACTCAACTTGACTTCTTCAGTGACCATCATGATAGGAACATATCATGTTGATCGACTCGACTTCAGGGACCATCACGTGCATCAAGACAGGGTAACTATTCTTCTGCTCCGAGTCTGTAAGATCATGTCACCTCCACAAACATCCCGTACTACTACCAATGCACTTGTTTAGAATTTTTTAAAATTACTTATTTGTCCTCGTTATGATATCAAATGGAGCCTAAGGTATATATTCTCAGTTCAAAGGTCGGAGATTCAAATTTTCAATCAAGGGAACAAAAATAAAAGATAAAAGAAAAACTTTTGTGAGACTCTATTACATTACCGGATTGAACGGTAAACAAAGAGGAAAGATGAAAAACATTCAAAATTTTGAAAATTAAAAATAAAATGAATAGTTAAATAGATAGTAGCACAGGTTTCAACAATGCGGGGATAGCTCAGTTGGGAGAGCGTCAGACTGAAGATCTGAAGGTCGCGTGTTCGATCCACGCTCACCGCATAACTTTTCATTACTGTTTGTTTTCTGTTTTAACGACACGTGTCAAATACGATTTCAAGTAATGCAGGTACCAACAACGCGGGGATAGCTCAGTTGGGAGAGCGTCAGACTGAAGATCTGAAGGTCGCGTGTTCGATCCACGCTCACCGCATAGTTTTTCATTACTGTTTGTTTTCTGTTTTAACGACACTTGTTATATTTTTAATGTGATTTCAAGTAACGCAGATACCAACAACGCGGGGATAGCTCAGTTGGGAGAGCGTCAGACTGAAGATCTGAAGGTCGCGTGTTCGATCCACGCTCACCGCATAGTTTTTCATTACTGTTTGTTTTCTGTTTTAACGACACTTGTTATATTTTTAATGTGATTTCAAGTAACGCAGATACCAACAACGCGGGGATAGCTCAGTTGGGAGAGCGTCAGACTGAAGATCTGAAGGTCGCGTGTTCGATCCACGCTCACCGCAAAACTTTACATCAATATCGTTTGTTTTCTGTTTTAACGACACGTGTCCGTCCTTTTTTAATGGGCTTTCATTTCATTATACGTGAATTTGGGCCTACATGCATGCGACTCCAGGCCTTAAGGAGCCCATATTCATTGGAAATTGTGCTCTTAATGGATATATAAATAATAATAATAGTAATAATAACTTTAAATTAATAATACAACTATATTATTATTTGCGCAGTCTTTATTTATTAGTATAAATAAATACATTTAATATATATATATTTTCTCGACAACCTTTTACATTAAACGTTGGTCATCTTTATGTTTTTTTTTTCTTTTTTTAACTTCCCGTGAATAGAACTAAATTATCGATTTTAAGAATTCAACATAACCCAAATAAAAAAATAATAATTATAACGTAGTTGAACCCTTATGTTCTAAGTTGGATAGCCCGAATAATTGTTTAGGCTATTGGGTTACATGAACACTCCAAATTTGTCTATTCTTGCTCCAATTTCAGACGGGTGTAAAGACATATTAAAATGGAAATTATTTAAATTAAAAAATAATAAATATAAAGATAAATTTTTGTAAATTATAATTTGTAACAGAATTAAATGAAAAATTGGATTTATATTAAGTTATCAATACAAAACATCTATTTCGAACGGTTTAAAATAATATTATATTATGGTTTGATAATTAACAGCAAAATAAATAAACAGCAACGCGGGGATAGCTCAGTTGGGAGAGCGTCAGACTGAAGATCTGAAGGTCGCGTGTTCGATCCACGCTCACCGCATAATTTTTTGTATTTGTTCTGTTTTAACGACACGTGTCCGTCCATTTCAATGGGCTTTCATTTCATTCCAAGCTAATTGGGCTCCTCTGAATTTGGGCCTATTTCACGATCTTTAAGTACCCTTATTTTTTAGAATACAAATGATATTGAAAAATAATGCGGTGAGCGTGGATCGAACACGCGACCTTCAGATCTTCAGTCTGACGCTCTCCCAACTGAGCTATCCCCGCTATGTTGTTCTTATGGTACTTTATTTTAATAATCTTAATATTTGTTTAAAAAAAAATTAAAAAGCATAAAGACACCACGGGATAATATAATTCGATAATAATATTTTTAAAAAAAAATTAATAAAATTTAAAGGTATTTAATTCATATGTATTTATTTTTTTATTTTTTTATTGAAAGTTTATGGTTATTATGAAATTTTGAAAACTATAGAAAAATATATCGATTCTTTTTGTTAGATTGATGAAAGTCCCACTAAGTTAGGGAATGAGAATGATTATGGGTTTATAATCAGAGAATACTCCCTAGTGTTGGATGATGAAAGAAGGGGAGGCACTTTGTTCCCGGGGAGGTGTTGGATGATGAAAGAAGGGGAGTCACTTTGTTCCCGGGGAGGTGTTGGATGATGAAAAAAGGGGAGGCACTTTGTTCCCGGGGAGGTGTTGGATGATGAAAAAAGGGGAGGCACTTTGTTCCCGGAGAAGTGTTGGATGATGAAAGTAGCTAATTTAGGAAATGGGAATGATCATGTGTTTATAATCAGATAATACTCTCTCCATTTGTATGAGACAATACTTTTTTAGAAAGCCTAAAGTAAAGTCACGAGAGCTTATGTTCAAAGTGACAATATCATACCATTGTAGGGAGTCGTGTTCCATTAACTGTCAAATGGAATTGAGAGAATCCGATCCCCGATCCCTATTCTGAGCACCACAATTCACGATTCAGAAGCACCGATCATTACAAAAAAAAAAAGCAAAGAAGAATGAGATTTCCTTACAGAACGCCAAGAATTCAATCAATGGCTTCACCTTCAAGTTCCGTTGCGCTCCGTTTCTTCCTCTTCCACTGAATCTCTCCCGTCTCTGTCATCAGATCGGTACGATTTCGTAATAAACTCCGGAAGAATGAGATTCGCTATCAAATACTCAGCCAGAAGCACGCCGCTCCACAAATTGCAGATCGAAGACGAAATTTCAAGAGATTAATCTCGGATCGGTTCTTGATTAATTTTGTGCATCGGTTTGAATCTAAACAAAAAAGAAATTGTCAAAACCTGTCTCGATGTTCGCGAGAATTAGAGACGCTGGAATTGCATTGGCTTTTAGCGAATCGAATCGGATCGGTGGCTGGAGAAATGTAAATCTGGCGGAAGAAATGGGTTGAGGACTGATATCAAGGGTAGATGTTCTAGTTAGGTTGGTTTGAGATATTTTTTTTTACTCGTAATTGGTTGAATTGGTAATCCAACACCAAACCCTAAAACTGACCTTTCTTGAAAATAACAAAATACAGACATTCTCGAAAATAACCAAAAACAGACACTTTTTTATTGAAAATAACCAAATCTTGCTTTCAAAACTATGTTTCGCAATCTCTCTGCTCTCGTTTTTCTTTTTTTTAAACTTTCTTCTTAAATCAAGGTCAGAGGCTTGAGCTCGTAGGTGAGGCTTAACTCACTTGTGTTGTTCTCGTTTTTCTTTTTTTTAAACTTTCTTCTTAAATCAAGGCCGGAGGCATACGTTGCTTGGTCGTAGGTGAGTCTTAACTCACTTGTGTTGCTCTCGTTTTTCTTTTTTTAAAACTTTCTTCTTAAATCAAGGCCGGAGGCTTGAGCATACGTTGCTTGGTCGTAGGTGAGTCTTAACTCACTTGTGTTAGGAATCACGACTCTCCACAATGGTATGATATTGTTCGTTTTGAGCATAAGCTCTCATGGCTTC
Organism: Cucurbita pepo subsp. pepo; assembly: GCF_002806865.2. Taxonomy (NCBI): domain Eukaryota; kingdom Viridiplantae; phylum Streptophyta; class Magnoliopsida; order Cucurbitales; family Cucurbitaceae; genus Cucurbita; species Cucurbita pepo. The sequence goes on from NC_036643.1 coordinate 4,897,822, forward strand.
CCCAAAAGGCCTCGTTTCGATGGAGATAGTATTCCTCACTTATAAGCCCATAATGTTCTAGTAAAGCTCATGCTCTCCTGGCTTCCCCAAAAGATTCCTCACTCATAAGCCCATAATCTTCCAGTAAAGCTCTCATGGCTTCCCCAAAAGGCCTCGTTTCAATGGAGATAGTGTTCCTCACCTATAAGCCCATAATCTTCCAGTAAATAAACCAACGTGGGAGTCACTCCCAATAATCCTCAACAATCCTCCCCTCCAACAAAGTACACTGTAAGCCTCCCCTGAGGCTTATGGAGGGTTCGAATAGCCTCCCCTTAATCGATAAGTCTCCCCTTAATCGAGGCTCGACTCCTTTCACTGGAGTCCTCGAACAAAGTACACATTTTATTCGACACTTTAGTCACTTTTGACTGTACCTTTGAGACTCACAATTCTTTGTTCGATGTTTGAGGATTCTATTGACATGGCTCTGATACCATGTTAGGAATCACGACTCTCTACAATAGTATGATATTATCCACTTTGAGCATAAGCTCTCGTGACTTTGTTTTGGGCTTTCCCAAAAGGGTCTCCTACCAATGGAGATAGTATTCCTCCCGTATAAGCACACGATATTCCACTAAATAAACCAACGTGGGACTCACTCCCAATAATCCTCAACAACTTGTTGGTGGGAAGTGAGTGTCACACAATCACAAATCCGCTCTCAAAGTGCGATTCAGGAAGAAATTTGGTAATCTAACCCAAACTCAAAAATTCTCCCAACACAACCCTCTATTTTCGGGTTCTTAACTTATAAACAAAAATAAATTTACGAGGAAAACAAATTTATCAACACCAGACAAAATTGTAACACCTTAACATAATTCAACATTACGGTCACCTCTCAAAAATTGGTTACCCTAAGAAACATAATTCAACGTTGCCATAAAACTAAAGACAATTAAATACAAATACGGTCACTTCTTAAAAATTGGTTACTCTAGAAAACATAATTCAACATTGCCATAAAACTAAAAACAATTAAATACAGTAACTTTTTAAAAGTTGATTACTCTGTAAAGAGTTGAAAATTTCACAGAACTAACAGACAACTAAATACTCTCATTTCTTTAAAATTGGTTACTCTGTCAATAAATTTAGTTTTGTTTATATTTATTTTTTAAAAAATTTATTCATTATTTTTGTAATATTTCAAATTAAAATTTAAAATAAAAAAGCAATATTGTTATAAAACATGTTTTTATTTTAAAATAAAAAATAAAGAAGAAATAATTAGAAATAAGAAACCATGGTCAACACAATTAAAGTTTTTTTTATTAAACAAAAAAAAATTAATTAACAAAAAGATAAAAACATTAATAAACTTTTAATGACTCATTTAAGTTATTAAAATATTATTGTTAATTACAGTTATTATTTTAAACGGACTTTAAAATAACTGTTATAATCAGATATTCGAAAATTAAACCAAAAAAAAAAAAAATAAAAAAAAAAAAATAAAAAAATATATTGTATTATGGAAAATTAGGCTTCTGTTTCCAAGTTAGGTTAGGGAATCTTTTATTTCCATACTATATTCATTGGAATATTCTCCTCACAATTTACTAAATTACCCCCAAAATTAGGTAAAAGGTTGAATTCAAAATAAGACAATACGGGAGGGGCAAATTGGTCAAACCCTGAAAAGCTCTGAAAACGACGTCCCCTGAGAACAGTGGTGGGGTCAGTAAAACGGGGCGTTTTAAGTAAAATAAATAAATTAAATTAAAAATAGTCAAACGAGCACCTTCTTTCACCTGTCCTATGACTTTTCGCCTATTGTCCAATTAAAAGGTGACACGTGTATAAATGTTACTGAACTTGTCTGTAGCCTGTAATAGCCTCGCGCCTTCCAAATCATGGGGTAAAGGAGGCAAATCGGAACGTGGTAGAACAATCGTTTTCCGTCCCCTTTCCATCTTCCTCCGCTTGCTGTTTCTCTTCGAAGCCGTTCCGCGTTGATCTTCCACGAGTTTCTCCGGTCTCTGTTGTTTTGGTAAGCGATTTCAACGTGTATGTTTTTGTTCTTGTTTGTTTGATTTCAGTTCTCCTTTGGTTGCTGAGATATTTGTCTAGGAAATCTGTTTTCTGTGATCTTTGTTTTGAATGTATGTTGTTTTTCTTTTTCTGTTTGTGCGTTTTTCATTTTGGCCTCTCGTGATGTCTGCATTTTATTTGCATGTTTCTTTCTGGATGTGTTCTGAATCGTGAAAGAATGCACTTATGTGGATTTTATTACTGTGATTTGGTCGGTGCTCTGATTTTCGTTTTACTTGCTTGAATAGAAGCTGAGAAAATGAGTTTTGGAGTCGTAAGGCGACGGATTGCGTCTGGAGGCTCTAATCTGGTTAGTTCAGAGCGTTCTATCCATTTTCTTCAGGATACATGATGAATATAGGATTTGTACCGGTAGGCAGGACTTGTCTGATTCTGTAGTGCTTTCATTTCAGTTTTCTGCGCAGTATTTGCGGGGAATTCGACCTTCCATTTCTGCGGGAAGAGTTCGCTCCGTTGCCGAAAAAGAGGTAGTTGCGTTTTCTGAAGTTTTTGTCTCTTTGTTTGCTTTGTTTGGAGGTAGTTTCTAATTTTGGCTTGAAGTATTTTCATAATGCACGAATGACCTCTTATACGCTATAGGTATTTGCTATGTATCTCTTTGGTCTTCCTTGCACCTCTCTGTGAAATGAAATGAAAGTTAAAAGCGATGTTATTTGATTATTTTCGTGCAATAATTTATTCATGAATCTTACTGCCTTGTTTTTTCATTCCGCATTTAGATTTTGCACCAGTGTAGGAGCTTTGGACATGTCAGAAATTTTTCTCACCTACTTTCACATGGTAATTTTGATTGCGGCCTCTCTTTATATTTGTTTAAGCTCCTACTTTATGCAACTAGTTTAAATATACGTTATCCTTTGATTGATTGATACCCCTACGTTGCAGGTGGCCTTGCTAGTCCTCAATCTCTAAGGTCAGTTACCAATATACAACTTTGCGTATGTGGCCCTTGTTTACTTTTGACCTTGGGGCAAAATTTTACTTTTCTTTTCCTCCTATTTCTTAGTGAGTGGTGGTTGCCATCATTTGTGTTTGTGTATTCTACATTTTCATCGATGTGTTTACAGACCAATTTACCATTCCTTGGCATGTTTGACACATGTCTTGACTCAGAAATGGGGTCTCATCATGTATCTAGCCTTATGTTCTGCTTTTCTGAGGTCCATCTATCTATCACGCTATCTATACATGGGTCAGGCCGACATGTATTGGGAATAAGTAAGATTTTTCTAAATAATTAAAAAAAATTAACAACTCGATGACAAAACCCAATCTGAAAAATAGAGGGGTGGGGTTGTGAATCCTATTCGAGTCATTTGGGTCACCAACTTGAGCAACTAGTCCAAAAATTTTCTCCAACCTATCCGTGTATACCCCTATTCTTATGGCAGGTAGTGTTGGGAATTCATCCTCTATTTTGATTTCTCTTGGGTCTTTGATATCTCAATGGCAATGATGAATTTTAAGTTGTTTCTGGATTGGGTTTGAGATTCTTGCTATNTTTTTTTTTTTTTTTTTTTTTGGTTAAATTTTAAAGTTTTATGAGCATTGTGAAACCCCATTCAACCTGAATTTGACTGGTAGATTAAGTCTTTTGTTACCTGTTATACTTACAATTACAATGTTGCTTTTCTCATTGAAACAAAATTTCTGCGTTATATGGGACACGTGTATAATACTTTTCAACTTTTTTTTTCCCCTTTTAATGAGAACTTTTCATTAGTTCTTTTGCTACTGTCCCCTTTGGTTTTAATTTTTATATGGTGATCAGGGTTGCTTTTGCAAGTATGCAGCAAAGTTCTATGATGCAATTGAATGGTCGGAACTTCTCTTCAGATAATGGTGCGACATCACTTTTTTTTCTTAATTATTTTTGCTTGTGTTTCTTCTTCAACAGTTGCTGGGTGTTAGTTGGACTGTGTTTACCTGATGTTGGTTATCACGCTAGCAACATTAGGGTTCTTTATAATGACACTAATTGGAGATCCCTTATGCAATCTCCATTGGTTTCCTCTTCTGCATTTCATATTGTCAATGTAAAGTATAGTTACTTTTCACGTAAACAGAGGGAGAAAATTAAAATTACCCCATCTTTCTTCCACCAACATTCATAACAAAAAATGATTTTTTCTTTGTTGGGGGGAGGTGACTGTGAATAGATTTTTTATGATAAAATTTAATAAAGTTGACCATTAATGAGCAGCTTCCCTCTTTCTGTTGTTGTGAGTCTCAAGTGTGTAGCCTGTGCGATTAAGTTGTTGCATGAAGGCAAAAAAAGTCTAGAGTTTAAACTTTGTTATACTGACATCACTTAGAGAAATTGGAATTATTTCATTTACTCTTCCATCAGATTTTGCATTAAGTTTACTTGCTGTAGGAGTTAAATTAGTATGCTAGTTTTTTATTTGAAACTAAAAGTGGTTGGGCGTGCAATTGTGTGCTTATAATGCTCTTTTTGATGCTGCTAGCTTGCTTATTTATTCAGTGAAGAATATACTGCAAGCTCACTCTGTGCACGGCTTTCTTTTTCCTTAGTTGTATTTGAGCATACAAACCCATTTTCCAATTGTCGTTTTTCTTTTCTTTTTGTCCTTTTGTAATTAACTTGTTGTCATGTTTGGCATTAAAGGGGACCTGCTTGATGTTGTCGTCCCTCCATTGGCCGAGTCTATTACTGATGGAACACTGGCAAAATTCCTGAAGAGTATGTTCTTTGTTTATCAAGTATATTGCTTGTTGCTATGAAATACACCAATCTTTTTTTTGATATTCTTGATTGATAAGCCATATATCTTGAGTGCAGATCCGGGTGATAGAGTAGAATTGGATGAAGCAATTGCTCAAATTGAAACAGATAAGGTGTTTATAGATTTGTATTGGAAAATATATTTTCTTTCCTTTCTTCCCCTATGAAAATGATTTGACGTTTCATTTAAATCTGTGCTGCTAATTTTCTATCAGGTTACTATTGATGTCACTAGTCCTGGAGCTGGTGTTCTTCAGAAGGTGACTATTTCTGGACTTCTACTAGTTAATTTTCTTAGCTACGCATCTTGTAAGTTGATGGATGATTAATATAAATGCTGGCAGTTTGTTGCGAAGGAAGGAGATACAGTGGAACCAGGTACCAAGGTTGCTGTTATTTCAAAATCTGGTGAAGGTGTAGCTCATGCTGCTCCTTCCGAGAAGACATCGGAGAAAGCTGCATCTCAGGCTGCTCCAGCTGAAAAAATAGAAAAGCCTAAAGCTGAAGCTACGGTCAGTGAGAAGCCTAAAGCACCATCTCCTCCACCTCCTAAGCGCTCAGCTACAGAACCCCAGCTTCCTCCCAAGGATAGGGAAAGACGAGTAAGAACATAGTTTAAAACATCATGGCTCTAAAATGCATTCACCTTTTTTTAAGTCAGTTTGTAATGAACTGGGTATTTTCATGGACTTATACTCCATGACTTTACTTGGGATCGTCATGCTTTAGGTTCCAATGACAAGGCTTCGAAAGAGGGTTGCTACACGATTGAAAGATTCTCAAAACACATTTGCTATGTTGACGACGTTCAATGAAGTTGACATGTAAGAAGTTTTTTTTTTGTCAATATTTTTCCTCTGCCTATGTAGAAACTACATTGCAGCCTCCTATTTTAGTTGAACATTGTTCGTTTCAACTTTTTAGTTCGTCATGTCATGCCTGAATGCTACTGGTACTTCAGTACTGTAGAAAGACTAGTTTTTGTCATTAATTAATCTAGTCCTCCCATTGCTGACATGTAAACCCACTTTAGACTGCAGTTATCATAGGGTATTTTAAGGATTTGCTGGGGATTTTCAGTTACCTATTGGAGACATTTTTTTGTACGAAATCCGATTAGTTGGCTTTGTCCTCGTATCTCCATGCATTAGTTAATCTAATCGTCCCCATTTTCAATGAAGACTCCTTTCTGCTTCATTTTTAACTTATGAAATTTCATGTAGGACAAATTTGATGAAGCTTCGTTCTGATTACAAGGATGCGTTTGTTGAAAAGCATGGAGTCAAGTTGGGTCTTATGTCTGGATTTATTAAGGTATGTATTTGTTAACCTCTTGGATATGTTAATTCCAGATGCGAGTTATGAGTGTATCGCCAATTTATGTTCTTCTGTTCATGTTTCCAGGCTGCTGTCAGTGGACTTCAGAATCAACCTATTATTAATGCTGTGATTGATGGGGATGATATCATATACAGAGACTACATAGACATTAGCATAGCTGTTGGCACGCCTAAGGTCTGTTGGGAGTTTTGAATAACTTTGCAGTTAAGGGCCTAATTTGAATTGCGAACGGAAAGGGGCAGAGTTTTCTTATCAAATCTCTGCTTGTCTCTCTCTAAAACGAAAATCTTTGCTTGTTTAATGCCTCATGATTCCGCCTAGTTTCTTAATAGACGCCTCTCCATATTTTAAGATTTGTTGCGTCAACACATAAAATAACGTTAGTCTTAAGCCCAAGAGGTCTAAAATTTAAGGGTGCAACTACTCTTGTGAGGTAGCTCATATTTTATAATGGTCGATCACATCTGAAGTTTAGGAATTTCTAGTCTCTTTAAGTATGATATCATAATTATCTTTGCATTTAGGGGCACAATACCCATATAAATTAGCCCTGACCAAAATCCATAAAAAGGACCAAAGTCTGCTGGTGATGTAGATCATAAATCATGAAGGGATGTAAGGTTGCAACATTATATTTCATCTTTTTTCCATGCAGGGTCTTGTTGTGCCAGTTATTCGAAATGCTGATTCGATGAATTTTGCTGAGATAGAGAAGGAGATAAACACACTTGCAAAGAAGGCAAATGATGGTACCATATCAATTGACGAGATGGCTGGAGGTTCCTTCACCGTATCCAATGGCGGTGTTTATGGAAGCCTTTTGAGTACCCCTATTATTAATCCTCCTCAGGTTCGTGCTTATCAAACCTTACCCCACCCACTCCACAAGAGAAATAATAATCCTGCACGTCATGTCATACGATTGGATTACACTCTTTTTCCATGCTTTCTAAGGTGTCTTTTCATTCTGGTTCTTGATAAGAAACTGACATTCTGAAATTTCTTGGCAGTCGGCAATCTTGGGAATGCACTCGATCGTCTCCCGTCCCGTGGTGGTTGGAGGCAACGTTGTCCCAAGGCCAATGATGTACATTGCTCTAACATATGACCATAGACTTATTGACGGGAGAGAGGCGGTTTTCTTTTTGCGCCGCATCAAAGATGTCGTAGAAGACCCACGAAGACTTCTCCTTGACATATAAAGTCTCCAAAACCTTCAGCGTGTGATGTTTCTCCAAGGGTAAAACTTCAAAACCTTCAAAAATCATTTCGAGAAATAAATACTCCGTTTTCCTCACATTTCAAGTTTTGTAGGATATTTCCACACTGTCCTCCCATGAGCAATTTCGGCTTCTCTTATTAATTTATACTGAAATGAGAGATCTTGTTGGAAAAGAGCATATGTTTTAAGCGGTTTTCGATGAATTTATGCTTGTGGGAATTCCCACGTCCATATTGTTGGAATTGTGTTTTGGTGCTAAGCAGTAAGCACTTTATTTCCTTTCCCGATGCGAATCGAACTTGTGGGTTCGAAACTCAGCACAGCAATGCTCAAGTTCTTGGTTCTTTTCTTTTATACCTTATGTGATAGTTTTTCAATAATTACATTTACAATTGAGATGCATGGGTATTGACTAAACTAGACAATTGAATCAGCATGAAAACCTTCCTTCTTTTTTCCTAGAAGAGTTTAGTTAACTAATCTTCTTGCTTGGTGGAACAACATTCTAGAAAACTAGTTCATTACCTTGGACCCAAATTTTAGTGTTTGGATCTGCTAGAAATATGAGTTCAATTAAGGTTATTGCGTGACAAGCTAGAATTCATTTATTTTAAGGTTTACCTCATTACACCTTGTATGTATCTACGGGATTCATGCTTGGTGATTATACTTGTGTCATGTGTGAAATGTGCATATNTTTTTTTTTTTTTTTTTTTTTTTTTTTTTTTTTTTTTTTTTTTTTTTTTTTTTTTTTTTTTTTTTTTTTTTTTTTTTTTTTATGAGATATATATTGAATTAAAATGTTGAATGACTTAAGATGTTAAATAAGAAGTTTTTACAATAAATATTAACCTTTCACGTGATAAGAATATCTTAAATTTTTATTCAATAATATTTTTATTAATATTTGTTTTAAGAATATTTAGTAATAAATTATATTATAGTTTAGCATATATATTGTATTAAAATGTTGAATGATGTTAAATAAGAAGTTTTTACAATAAATATTAACCTTTCACGTGATAAGAATATCTTAAATTTTTATTCAATAATATTTTTATTAATATTTATTTTAAGAATATTTAATAATAAATTATATTATAGTTTACCATATATATTATATTTGATATTTTATTACAAGTCAAATATCTAATATTTGCCTTATTAATATGAGTATCTTTCCATTTATTGTTATTTTCATTTATTACTATTTTCATATCCTTTATTTGATTATAAATAAGATAACTTTCACACCATTTAGTCGTGGTGGATTCTTAATTTCTATCAATTCGATAGTCTGCCAACGACATTACCCCTCGTTGGGACATTTGACCATGAAGTCGAACTACTACTACCTGGGTAAAACCTCTATTGAATTCCGATTGAATGATTATGGCTGGTCTAAGTATTTGTGAAATACTTACTTTATTGGAATGGTGGGACATTCATCAAATCTTGTAATAAGTTGAGGTTCATCACTTTGAACAATGCTCGCGTGGCAACCAAGATATAGCTCATTTGCCTCCTCGAACTCAACTTGAAGCAACATCGACATATTTCAAGAAATTTAGTCAAATTGTATGGATTTTACATCACATCAGTCCATTGTCACAAAGACAACAATTGAACAAATATTTTTTTAAAAAATAAAATAGATTGTGAAACTAAAGCGGTGTCCATTCACTCGGTTAGAAATGGCAGGCATCATCGAACTAAATATTATTATCAATGCAACTCCCTTTGTCTTCGTTCTCCTTAAACATCAAATGAAATAAGATCAACTGTCTCCTTTTTGTCTGATTATTGGAGAAAGCATTGTGGTCCCATTTAACTATTCAATAAATCAGAAACTTATGGTCGACTTAAATCAAAACTATGACACAAAATTAGAAGCTACTGAATAATACCACATGAAGTTGGGAATCCTCAAAACTGATGTGCCTCTACAGCCAACAGCTTTCAAAGATTGATATCATTACATTCTCACTTCTATGCCTTCCTTAAACAAATGCTCTTTTACGGACTGAATAGGCACCTGCCATCCATAATATTAAGATTTAGTTTGATTCTATAAATTTCGTTAATCGAGGCTAAAACATGGTGTCAGTTAAGATAATGAAGGAATCTCAGGTAATAAATACCTCCTTGCGATGAAAAATGCCAGCAGCAAGGGCTGCTGATGCATTCGTTTTGTTGAACACCTCAGAGAAATGGTCAGGACACCCAGCACCACTACTGGCAATGACGGGGATGCTCACAGAATCTGATATCAGCTTTACCAGATCTGTATCAAATCCTTTTCCTTGACCTGTCAAAGTTTGGTTAGAAACTAAATAATATGTATGATTATATTTAACAATTCTGATTACTCTCCATGCAAGAGAAAGCAGTAAATGTTGAGGATGGTTGGGAGAAGAGTCCCATTTTAGCTAATTAAGGGGTTGATCATGGGTTTATAAGTAAAAGAATACTATCTCCATTGGTATGAGACTTTTTGGAAAAACCAAAAGCAAAGCCATGAGAATTTAGGCTCAAAGTGGACAATATTGTACCATTGTGGAGAGTTATGGTATCTAACATGGCATCAGAGTCATAGTCTTAACTTAACCATGTCAATAGAATCCTCAAATGTTGAACAAAGAAATTGTGAGTCTCGAAGGTGTAGTCAAAGTGACTCAAGTGTCGAACAAAGGGTGTACTTTGTTCGAGAGTTCCAGAGAAGGAGTCGAGTCTCGATTGAGCAGAAGCTCTTTGAGGGCTCCGTAAGCCTTAGGAGAGGTTCTAGGGTGTACCTTGTTCAAGGGGAGGATGGTTGATGATTGTTGAGAAAGGAGTCCCACATCCGCTAATTAAAGAATTGATCATGGGTTTATAAATAAGGAATACTATCTCCATAGGTATTAGGCCTTTTGGGGAAACAAAAAACAAAGTCATGAGAGTTAATACTTAAAGTGGATAATATCATACCATTATGGAGAGTATGGTTTCTAATCATAAAAGCATATGCATGTTTCTCAGAGGATTCAGAAATGGCTGTCCCTACGCTCATTTCAATCAATAGCTTTGGTATCTCTGTTAAAGCTAAAAGGGAGAAATTTTTTAATAATAGGAAACATAAACATTTCATTGATGGTGCGAAATGATTACAAAAGCTGCCCAATCATGGAGAATTGCATTAGGCTGTTACACTGATATATGAGGGAAGAAAGAAAGAATTACAGTGGAGATAAATTACACCACAAAAGAGCTAATTAAGCAATAAGTTCCATAATCGAGTTTCAACTAGAGAGCTTATATGAGAAAATCCCTAATTTCCAAATAGTTCAAAGAAAAGCTCCAATGAAATTTTGCCAAAGAATTCTCTTGTTCCTCTTCAACGAATGTCCAGTGAGGATGTAAGAGATGAAGGAGAGGTTATCATTCGGGAGAGTAATAGTTGGGTTAGACATGAGAACTTATGTATTTTCAAATTTCTTACTGCTAACCCATATATACTGGGACTGTAACTATGAGTGAGAGGAGGCCTTTTGTTAACTTCCTCAGAAGGCAATCCTTGAAGGAATTCTAACTACCCAACCCTAGTAGATCTTGCAACATGTAGGAAGTTTCTCGTTGAAAGAAACACAAAGGAAAAGGCTAATATAATATTTCCATGATTAGAAAGAGATGATGATTATAAAATTTTTATTGTATGGAATTGTCATCCTTACCATCACAATCTATGCAGTTCAGCAGTATTTCTCCAGCACCAAGCTCCTCAACGGCTTTTGCAAGCTCATAAGCTCCAATAGGTCGACCTTCTCGACCTCCACTAACCTTGTGAACAAACAAGCGAATTTGGTTAAAATCAAAAAATAAGAAAATAAGAAAAATAAAAGTGAAATAAAACTTTTAAATGTGGAAGCATTGACCAATGACCTTCGAGTCTTAATCTTCTCAACATGAGATCCAAGCCCAAACAGTTTGAGGGTTTTTCTTTTCTGCTATCCATAACTCAAGGGATTTTCATCATTTCCAAGTTTTGATAGATAGACATGTTCAAGTATCCTGGCATCTTTTCGTCNAAAAATGAACTCAGTTTATTTGTTTTTGTGTGCGTGTGTTTGTTTTTCCGTTTGATTTCGTTTTCTGAGTTGTTTCTTTCGGTTTTTTTTTTGGGTAAGAGTCATCTTTACGTCCTCTCAAACTTTTAAGTGTGGATTTTTTTTTTTTTTTTTTTTTTTTTTTTTTTTTTTTTTTNTTTTTTTTTTTTTTTTTTTTTTTTTTTTTTTTTTTTTTTTTTTTTTTTTTTTTTTTTTTTTTTTTTTTTTTTGTCCATACAGCCTTCTAATCCTTTGTTAGCTAGGTTCCAAGAAAGGCTGATTTTTTTTCTTTGGTTGGTTGGGCTTGTGAGGATTAAACTATAGGTTTTATAAAGGTTGTCCTCTCTGATGCTTAATCTAAAACTTTCGTGTTCTTTTCCAGCAGGCACAGCAGGGACAAGATCATTCTTTTTAAGGTGGTTTGTATCCTTCGGGTATCTAACTAAGATTTTTTAAGGTTTTAGAAGTGGCTTTAGCCCCAGTGCCCTAGGAGGAGGTTTAGAATTCACACACATCAACGCTTCCCTTTGGGTTTAAGCATCATGCTTTTGTGAAGGTACCTTTGGTTGGTCCAGCCTGTGTTTCTGTTGTTAAACTAGAATTGTTTGAATAGCAATGTCAACATTCATCTGGAAAGCATGCTAAACCACTTAGCACCACTTCTTTAAGGATTCAAATTCATACGCCAAAGATGTCTGTTTCTGGTTCCTAAAGCACTAGTCAGACCGATACAGACCAGACGAGAGAGGACTAACGGAGATAAGCATGTCACATGAGAACTATCCCATACCAGTGAAAATTATGGATAACTATGTGAGAGAGAAAATAGTACTTACTGTACACTGATACCATGCATATTCTTCTCCATTAGGACCTGAAATGAACAGAAGTTCACATTTATAAATTCAATCCAAGTCAGCAACAAACTTCATATAGTCCCTTAGATTCTCTCAAATATTTTTTTTTATAATAGATTCTCTCAAACATAAGGCTCCTTTTTCATATAACCCTCAAACATACACCCATATCTGACAATTTTATCTATCTATTAACACTAGTTTAATCGTTCCCTTGCATATCATACAGACATCAAGAAAGGAAAAAAGAAAACATTGCAAAGGCAGGATTCACACCTAACGCATTTAACCTACAACAGGGGTCAGAGGCGTTTTGAGGAAACAATAGAAATGAAATAACCTTTTACCTGGGTTTGTTACTCGTATAACCTTGAACTCTACATCATCGGGACTTTTAAGGTACACTCTACGAGGATCAATACTTACCACAACAGCCTGCAAGAAAGATTTTGGACAAAATCACTGTGATTAGTATTATTTATATTTCCAAGAACACAGATTAAACATCGATGTACACCAAATCAATAAATTGTTTCATATAATAATCATTTTCAGTGAGTCAATCAATCAGAAAGCTATAACTTAAAGATGTGACCAATTAGTCATCCGAACAATATGAGCAAGGAGAAATGAGACGGGGATTTCTTTCTTGCTGTCCTAACAAAGCATTGAAGTTAACGAGCTGAAAAAGATTCTATAGTGTCGGATGTGAAGATAATTACACAATACTGTATTGCATCTTTGGTATCTGATAAGATTTTCTTGCTTTTCAATTAATAGCCAATTGCTGATAATAGTAACCCTGCTAAAGATGACCACTATCCAATAACCAAATGGAAAAAAGAGAAGTTATTAGAAAATCCAGGTTACAGTGAAAAGCACAGACACTGCAGTATAAACAACTCTTCTGGAATCTGGACCTTATACTTCAATACCAGGATTAAATACATGAATAATGAGAACCATAGCTTGCGCAATTGATGTTAATCACCTGATTTCCATAAACCTTAGAAATCTGCTCCAAGCTGGTCTTTCCTGTTTTTACCTGAGAGCAAACAGTTCAAGAACCTTATAAGTGAAACAACCATGCACACAAGTTAACTTCAGATGATTGATATAACACTTACGCCAGTTCTTAAATATTCTTCGGCAGCATAAACAGCATCACTTCCAATAGATATTTTATCAGCTCCAGATCTGAAATATTCTGAAGCAACTTCCAGGCTAGAATAGTGCCTGACAAGGTTTTGCATAATATATTGTTCATGAAATAGATCAAAGCAGCATAACTGCATAGCATACAACCCATAAAGTTGAGGAATTTAAAATAAAAAAGTACCCTAGTAATATTAAGAGCACACCTGCCATTCGCATCCTTAAAATCTCTAATCCCGCCCCCAACAGTCAATGGTACAAAAACATTTTCTGATGTGTATCTCAGCACCTATGAAGAGCATCGGGGAGTATTAAGATTAGACAAAAGAACGAAAGTTATATATACGGCAACATTGCGGGGGAAAATAACTGCACCTAAAATTTAACAAACCTGCAACATTGGCAAGTCGCCTAGAGGGAAGTCGCGAAAACCAGTTATATTCAAAAAACTGACCTGCAATTTAACGTCATAAAGGCATCAAGCAAATGAAAAGCTGAATAGCATCACTTTAGAAATAATAATAACCTGAGGGATAAAAGTTTTTAGGCTAAAAGGTGATGAGACATACCTCATCAGCACCATCCTTGTAGTACTGTCCAGCAAGCTCTACCGGCTTGCCAAGGTTCCTCACCTAAACATTAAATAATAGCGTCATTTCCATTCCTTGGAAATTCGAAGAGCATGCATCATTACACTAATCAGCCACTCAGGATCATAGAAGTAGGCGTTTTAACCAAGGGAACTAAAATAAACTGCTAAACAGCATCATAAAAATATCACCCCTTTAATATATTTTTTTAAAAGGTTATGAATTAAGGTTCTATATACAATTTTAATAAAATAAAATAAATTTACCAGAAATTATCACATAAATGATAACCAATACACAGAGAAAACTATCACAGATTGTTTGGAGGCCAGATATTTAGCTGGTATTAGGATTTTGTTTGAACCTTTTTTTAAAAAAAATAGAAATCAAGAGATTTTGTGCGAATGAAAGAGCAAGAAAAGGCAAAACAAGACAAAAAGGATCCTCAAAAGATAAACAATATCCTCCAAGAAAGGCATGACCTATTAAAAAAACCCTACTACAATTAAACCCCACCTGTAATAATTCTCAGATGTAAAAAAACAAAATAATAATAATTCTCAAACATAATCGAGCCCCATAATAACATGCTGAACTGTAAATGTTCCACACTTCAAAAGATCCTCTTTCAATCTTCAAAGACTACAACTATATCATATGCTGAAAAGGGTAAACTTCAAACGTCCTATAACTAAAAATACTAAATGCACTTCCAGATGGAAAATTGACGAAAATAAATTTATACAGAAATTGCTTTTTTTTCTTAAAATACAATCGTGAGTATCCAAACCAACTTAAAAAACGTAAACGCACTTCCAAATGGGAAAATTGTTTAACATGGCATGAGAAAACTATTCTACCTCATTTTCTTCTGTTTGCTCCCTGACATCATATTGGTCCCCTTTGGTAACAACAAGATCCCCTTGGTCATTTGTCCGCACATCAAGACAAGCAATAACCTAAGAGAATTAAAAGGAGTTGTTGACAAGCTCCTCTATCACATTTATAGAGGACAATAGAACTGACATAAAACCAAAAGTGGTATAATCAAGGAGCTTTTGAGAGGACTACTACCCTTGGGATAAGATTATATAAGTGAAAAGAAATATTAATCATAGCATTCAATTGTTAGTGTTGAGTGATTATTACCCTTTTTGCAAGTCGAGATGCCTTTCCCTCATTAGGCTTCTGTCTTAAGTGAACATTTCAAAATGTTAGTTGATCTAAAAGAAACGTGAGTTGATACAATGCTCACATCCAGGGATGAAAGTTAACAAACCTTGGTCACGGTTGACTTTGGAAACAAGAATCTTCTAAGGACAGACAGACCTACCTCTGATAATTATACATACGTGCCATTAACAATCACAAAGTGCAACAGTATTGGAAAATTTCTAATACAAAGAGTAATGACAGGGTCAAAAGGCAAACAGAGACTGGAATAAATCAATCAATCTTGATCCTTAAACTGCTGTCACGCACATGAAAGAATGTAACAGTGAAATAGTTTATACCACCATTTTTAAGCAGTAAAACTCAACAATGACCTCAATTTTCTTTTTTNGGGGGGGGGGGGGGGGGTAGCGGTGGTCCGGAGGTATATATGATACTCTGTTATGTCATAAATTCTGAGTTTTGGAGGAAATCCGCCTCTTATCCAAAATCATATGACAAATCTGAAGGTAGGGAGAAACTGTCCAACTAAATTTAAAAACAAGCACAAGCACAAGCAAAGCATATCTTACCTCCACTCTTTTCTGGGTGGAATTGAACTGCATGGACATTTCCCCTTCTAACTGAAGCTATAAACCTGTCGCCATAGCTGCAAGTAGAAGAGATCCACTCCTTGTTCTTGTCTGACTGAAATATGAGAAAAGAATTAGGTTCCCATACACATCATGTTGATAGAAAAGGAAAATCAAAGATCCCGTGGAAAATGAATTATTTCAAACAAGACAGTCTTACTGGCATAGCACGGTAAGAATGAACAAAGTAGACATGACGATTAGAAATTTCATCCAATATCTCAGAGTCCTCTGAGATTTCCAAAGCATTCCATCCAATATGGGGTACCCTAAAACCATTAGAAGAGTCAAAACGCCCAACCACGCCTGGTATTAAGCCAAGACCTTTTACTGAAACACATAACAAGAGTAGTTTAGTCATTACCATAAGAAAAGTGATTTTGAAATAATCAGTTAATTCAATCTTAAGAAGACCCTTCCAGCAAGTGGTTTTCATGTATTTCTTCGGTAGAATGCCCTCATTGTTGGGTTATGGAAACTTTAAACGGAGAGGAATAGAAGGACAAGTAATATGTAAAGGGATTTGGAAGTTTCTTGACTTAATCTTTTTTGCTACTTCAAATTGGTGCAACCTCTCAAAAGAGTTCAAAGATCATTCCTCCATTCTTATTAATGCCAATTGAAGTACTTTTTGGTGAACTCCCTTGGCCATTTCTCATCTTTGTAACCTCTTATCCTCTTCAATGAAATGTTTACTGCCTCCACTAAGAGAAATGAAAAATGAATATAAGAAACACATGAAAAGCATCAGTTTCAAACCTGGTCCGTTCTCCTCGCTTGATTCGAAGAGTAGTTGAAGCCCAAGACAAATACCTAAAAAAGGGCGATCATTCTCAATATAACTGCAGATTGCTTCAGCCATGCTGCAAAACATCACACATACTCCAAAACGTTAAACGCGGCTTAAAACTTTCAATTTGCACCTTCAACCCATTCTGGATAATTTGTTTCAGTAGTAAAAAGCTTATGCACACGAGTGTGTTAAAAATAAAGGAGGAAAAGAATCAGTTACCCTTTACTGTTTAGCACATCCATGGCAGGAGCAAATGCCCCAACTCCAGGAAATATTAGGCGTTTTGCATTTAGAATGTCTTCTGGAGTTTGCACCTAAAAATCAGCTTTCATTCGTCAAGTGGTTGCTAGATGTTTACCCAACAAATCGCCATAATCAATGGTATGAAGCATACTAACTACTCAATCACTAAACAAGAAATTACAACACTGAAATAAAAAATTATGGAATCAGTGTAAGATTGTCAATAAATCATAAATCTTGATCAAATGCCAAAAAGGTATTCACAATTCTGCAAGACATTACTATAAGATAACAAAAACAATACTCTTCAGTTCAAAGCATAAACTCCTGCAAGTTCAATCATTATCCATACAACGATGAAAATAAGAAAAGAGAATCTCACATCTTTGATGTCGAAGCCAAGGTAACGAATTGCATTCCTCACACTACGAACATTACCAGCACCATAATCCAGCAAAGTTACAACTAGAGTAACAAATACAAGAAAATTACGAAGTCGCATTTGAAACGAGCAACAAATTCATTGGCAGACAGAGAGAAAAGAGAGTACCTGAATCACCACTCAATGAGGCACGAACTGCGAACTTACCGGAGGACTTAACTTTAAGATGACGAGTTTTGTAATGATTATTGCGAAGAAAAAAGAGAGAACTCGTATGAGCCGACGATGAAAGTGACCGAAATACAGTCCGAGAAGAAGAGGAAGAAGAAGAAACAGCGATGGAGAACGTCGGCGCTTCCATTACAATCTCCGGAACTCCAACGGTGAAGCCTGGACGGAGATTTCTAGCTTCGAATCGGCAATTGCTCGAAGAAGAAAGCTCCGGTGTAGCGGCGTTCGACTGAAAATGGCGAAAGAAGCTCCGTGGTGATTAACAGAGCAAATTAATACAAATTAATACAAATTAATACAAATTAAATTCTAAACACAATTAAAAAAATAATTTTATTTTCTTTATAATTAAATTATGTTAATTACTAAAATCCCTTTAAATATTTTTTATCAATTAAAATGTATTAAACTCCAATAAATAAATTTCAAAATAAAATAAAAGATTACTATAAGAAGCTTACTTTATATTATTTTATTAAATACTAATTAATTTTATTAATACATTTTACTTTATATTTAATATGTTTTACTACTATAAATCTTTAATATAACTATTAATTTTGATGATAAAATTAATTTTTTTAATTTTTAAAAAATTTAAAAACTTAGTAATTTTAGTCAACCTAACCAAATTTAATTTAAAGTAAAATATAGAGTGATTCTCGAGATATGATACCAAAATAAGAGTTATTTTCCTTTTCGGTGGCTCAGTCAACTTTAAGCAATTATATATTGGGCGATCTCTTAAGAATTTTATGCATGTGAGTGAGGATAAAATATACGGGAAAAATCTGTGTTGGGTCACAAATACATGGTCTGTATTTCTTTACTTATAACTTCATGATCTCCCCTTAATTGAGGCTCGATTCCTTTCTCTCGAGCCCTCGAACAAAGTATACCACACGTTAGAGGCTCACAAGCTTTGTTCGATATTTGAGGATTCTATTGTCATGGCTAAGTTTAGGGCATGACTCTGCTACAATGTTAGGAATCACAAATCTTGTAGTATGATATTGTCCACTTTAAGTGTAAACTCTCCTGGTTTTGCTTTGCTTTGGGCTTCTTTAAAAAGCCTCATAACAACGAAGATGTATCCCTTTACTTATAAACCCAGGATCATTTTCTAAATTAGCGGAGATAATCTATTTATTGAAACCCTTAAAAGTTGGATATTTTGTTTAGACAAAATACAAAATTTATGGATATTTTTATTAATTTAGACAAATATAAATTTAAGGACGAACATTTTAGGAAGAACTATAATGAAATCAATTTGTTATTAAAAGAGTGAGATCCCACGTAGATTAGAGAGGGGAACAAAACGTTTCTTGTAAGAGTGTGGAAACCTCTCCCTAGTAGACACATTTTAGAACCGAAAGGCTTGCGACGACATGTAACGAACCAAAGTAGACAATATCTGCTAGATATGAGTTTGAGCTGTTATAAATGGTATCAGAGTCAGACACTGAACGGAATGTTAGCGAGGACGACGAGACCCAAGGGGGTGGATTGTTAGATCCCACATTAGTTAGAGAGATAAACAAAACATTCTTTACAAGGACACTGGGGAGGACGTTGGCCCCTAAGGGGGTAGATTGTGAGATCTCATATTGGTGAGAGAGAGAGAAACGAAACTTTCCTTATAAGGACGAGCTCCAAAACAATTCTTATAAGAATAGACTAACGACGATACGTAATGGGTCAAAATGGACAATATTGACCAACAGTGAGCGTGGCAACGAAACATTCTTTATAAGAACACTGGTCCCGAAGCATTCCCTGTAAGAATAAACTAACGGTGAACGTAACGGATCAAAATGAACAATGAATTAAAACTAAATATTAAAACACATAAATCCTTTATTAAATGATTATCGAAGACTAAAAAAAACCTAGGAAGTAGGGGTTGACATTTTATATAGTTAAACTCATTTTTAAATTAAAAAATATATAAAAACCCATCATTAAAATAATAATAACAATAATAATAATAATTGCAGTCCTCTTTTTAAGATAGCCAATGAATATATTTANGTTTCCAAAAAGGCTTTTGGTGTTTAAATGTAGACGCAATTTCTTGAAATTTTGTTTCCTACGGGCCAAATTTTCAAACTCCTAAAACCCAGTTTTGACCGTTGGATATGATAGAAATGGGTATGACTTTTTATTTATTTATTTATTTATTTATTATTATTAAACTAATGTAAGAAGGATGAATAATTAAATAACTCATTTATATTACGTGGAATTTCAATTTATATTTTCATTTAATGTTGATTATTATCCATATTAGCATCATCTAGAAATAAGAGATTAAAATTCAACAATTAAAATGATAATTAATATCTTATCTACTGAAATATATTTCTCTCTATTATATATATATAAACATTACTTATTTTAAAACAACTCAATAATTATCGGTTTAATTATTTTTAATTTTAAATATATATATTATTTATGAATTGCTTATGATACTGTTTGTTTAACAGCAAGTTGTGATTGTGAGATCCTATATTGGTCGGAGAGGGAAACGAAACATTTATTATAAGTGTGTGAAAAATTTTACAACGCATTTTTTAAAACTTTGAAAAAAAACCCAAAAGGAAAACTACAAATAGGATAATATATATATTAGCGGTGGGATATATACGATTACAAATAGTATACGAGTCAGACACTCGACGATGTGTCAACGTCCTCGCTGGACTCCCAAGGAAGTAGATTGTGAGATCCCACATTGATTACAAATTTATATAAAAATTGTGAGACTGACGACGATACGTAACAGTCCAAAACTTGGGCTGCTAAGAGTTCATATTTAATTACCCGAAACTATGTAAAACACAGTTTTAAAATCTTGAAAGTTGACTACTATATGTACTGGTCTAAGCCAACAATGTCTCTTATTAGTGGTTTTAATGTGATAGTGGACTTTTCAATGTCGAATGATATATAAAATATTCGACTTTCCGATATAAATTTCAACTTTGAATTATTCGATTCAATTAAAAGGTGGAATGAAATACGATTTGGAAGATTAAAACGTTGAAGGATGGTTGGAATTGGCTTAAAAACACTTTTTCTTTGATCAAAACCATGAATCTTGAGGCAATGAGATAACAGAAGATGAAGATCATGAGGAACTAAGAGATCAAATTGCATTAATGAAGAACAATTGCATTTTTTACCTCCAAATCTCCCAATTTCCGTTTCTAATCCTCCTCTCCCATTGTTCATAATACCAGAATTATCATCATATGAACAGAACAATACAGAATTTTCTTCAAATTCCAAGTTCAAAATTTCCAGCTCTTCTTCTTCTTCAACTGTAGCTGAAAAATCCGAGCTCACAGATCCATTTCCATGGCTTCCACCGCCGACGCCATTGTTTCTGATCAAAATCCAATCTCCATCGTCCCCTTCCAAATCCCAATCGCACGACAAATTACCAGCCAAACTTCTAATCCTCTCAGCCGGACAATCCTCCAACGAAGCTTGATGCGTTACCTTCAATGGTGTCTTCGAATCCTCTATTGAATCCCAAAAGCTTTGATCCAAAACACACCTCGGAGAAGAGTTCATAGTTTTCATCCACGAAGATTCAATTTCCGACTCGGAATCAAATCCCTGAAGAAACGGATGCTCAAGAAGCTGTTTCGCAGTCCATCTTTCTTTCGGGACTTTTATCAAACACTTAGCGACAAAATCCCTCGCCCTCTCCGATAACCACCGTGGAGCCTCTGGCAACTCGCCGGTAAATCCAATCCGATACAACGCCGACACCGGATCCTTTATATCCGCCCACGGATGTTTGCCAGTAGCCATTTCAATGACTGTACATCCAAAAGCCCAAATATCCGCCGGAAACCCCTGTTCTTCACCTCTCGCAACCTCCGGCGCCATAAACGCCGGCGAACCAGAAAAATCCCTAACTCCATTTCCAGAAACTCCATCCACAAATTTCGCACAACCTAGATCGGCGATTTTTAAACCTGCATCACTCATTAACAGATTCCGGCTCTTGATATCGCAATGCGCCAATCCATTACCGTGAAGGTACTCCAATCCTTTCAAAATCTGGCGCGAAAACACTCGGATCGTCGATTCCTCCATCCGGCCGCCGTTTCTCTGAATCGCATCCCACAGCGTCCCCTCCGGCAAATACTCCATGAACAGATTGAACACCGGAAGCTTGAAGGTTTCAGTTTCAATGTCGAAACCTAGGCAGTTGATAAGGTATGGAGAGCTCAATCTGGAGAGAAGAGCGTGTTCCTTCTGCAACAACGCTGATGAAGAGAGGTCGGTGGACTTGACGGCGAAGTGGTGGCCGGAGGAGGCGTCTGTGGCCAAATAGACGGTGGCAGATGAGCCGCGGCCGACGGCAGGGCCTCTCGTCCAGACCATGGCTGATGTAGAAGGAAATGTAGAAGAAATGAATTTGTGGCGAAGGGAAGAAGAGACTGTGAATTTATATATACAATTTTTCAATGGCAACGAAATAGCATCTTCCAATCTTTTTATGCAAATAAATAAATAACGTAAAAAATATAAATAAATAAACCATCTAAATTATTTTATTTTATTTTATTTTATTATCCACTCGGTTAATATATATATATTTTTTATTTTGAAATTTCAACGATAAAAAATAAACTTTTCAAAATTAGGGTTCATCATATTTTCGACGGACCAACTCGAGAAAATAGTTGGATTAGATTGCTTCTTATCTTTTGATCGGGAAAGCCCCTCGAAAGTATCTTGTTTCTGGGATCAGAGCCTCCGATAGCACAGTCGAGACAACGATGGGTTCTCTACCCCTACGGGGATAGAGCGATAACCCTTCGGTGGTAGTAGTCTTGATAGCAAAGCCGCAGTGAAAGAGACTAGACCCTTTCCTGAACCAGAACTGGACACTAAGGAACAAGGAAGCTTGACTAAGCAAAGATGTCATGTATATAATCTTAACTCAATTTAAACATAGCTCTACCGATTAAAACAAATGTTATTGATCAAACATCAGACTTTCTACTTTGTTGTATGTTGTTAAACTCTACAAGTAAATAAATAGTCTGAAAAAAGAGAGAAAAAATACTTTTTTTTAATGGGTGTTCGTGGGTTGAGTCGGGTCGAGTTGAAATATCTTTTAGACTCGACCCAACTATTTGGGCTGCCAATTTTTTTTTTTTTTTTAACCAAAACAATCTTTATTAAAAACGAACCCGACCAAACTCAATCATATTTGGGTTGGGTTGGGTTGAGTTGGTTCCGGTCGAGTCATTTATTTAAATTTTTATTTTTATTTTCAAATATTTAATTAAAATTTACCCGATTTTGAATATATATATATTTTCTTTTTACAATTTACCTTTTAGGAAAAAATAAATAATAAAATAATAATTATGAAATTAAATAATAATAAGTATATAAAATTATATTATAAACAAACTTTTATTTTTTTTAAAATCAACAATAAGATCGAGAATTTATGAATTAATTCAATTTAAATAAATTTATAATCCAATTCAAACCATACAAATTGAATTTTTCTGATCATTGTTCAAAATTGGTTTGGTCCTTAAGTTAAACGAAACTTTTTTTTTTTAATTTTAAAATTAACGACGAAAATATATATCAACGGGTTAAGATATTAATTTTTTATAGATGAAAAGTGTAATAGGTCAAGTCTACTGCTCGTATTGGCTCGTTACGTATTAGCGTCAACCTCACGGTTTTGAAATGCATATGCTATGGAGAGCTTTCGACATCTTATATGGAATGCTTCGTTCCCTTTTCTAACTGATGTGGGATCTTACAATCTACCTCATCGGGGGCTCGGCGTCCTCGTTGGCATACTGTCCAATGTATGGCTCTGATACCATCTCACAATCCACTCATTTAGAGTCAAAATGCGTCTGCTAGGGAGAGGTTTCCACACTCTTGTATGGAATGCTCTAGTCCCTCTTTAAGGTCTAAGACCCAGCGTCCTCGTTGGTACACCGTCCAGTGTCTGACTCTAATACCATTTGTAATAGTCCAAGCCCACCGGTAATAGATATTGTCTGTTTTGACTCGTTATGTATCGCGGTTAGCCTCACTGTTTTAAACACATATCTATTAGAGATATGGGTTTAGGGTCACTCATCAAGAACTTTTTTATCAATGCCTCTCTGTCATATATATATAGTTTTTCAAAGACGATACCGAAAGACACGGGTGTGCCAGTATTGCACTCTGCCACAATCGTACTTTTGCAGCAGCAGAAGAACGATTGTGCAACACTTATTCTAACCCAGCAAACAAGTCAGCCATATGAAATTCAGATTTTGCGAACAATATCGGTATATTCTCGAGCCTCGAGTCACATATAAGAAAAATATTTTGAAAAACGTGAACGATAAGAATATATATATATTTGAAGTTTCGAGTTTAATAGATGAAGTAGACATCAGCTATCACCAAAGTATGATCGAAGTACGGTGCATTAGCAATTAACACCCATATCGATATTCTCGTCCAACCATAAGAACATCATAAATACANTCGGCGTCCTCGTTGGCATACTGTCCAATGTATGGCTCTGATACCATCTCACAATCCACTCATTTAGAGTCAAAATGCGTCTGCTAGGGAGAGGTTTCCACACTCTTGTATGGAATGCTCTAGTCCCTCTTTAAGGTCTAAGACCCAGCGTCCTCGTTGGTACACCGTCCAGTGTCTGACTCTAATACCATTTGTAATAGTCCAAGCCCACCGGTAATAGATATTGTCTGTTTTGACTCGTTATGTATCGCGGTTAGCCTCACTGTTTTAAACACATATCTATTAGAGATATGGGTTTAGGGTCACTCATCAAGAACTTTTTTATCAATGCCTCTCTGTCATATATATATAGTTTTTCAAAGACGATACCGAAAGACACGGGTGTGCCAGTATTGCACTCTGCCACAATCGTACTTTTGCAGCAGCAGAAGAACGATTGTGCAACACTTATTCTAACCCAGCAAACAAGTCAGCCATATGAAATTCAGATTTTGCGAACAATATCGGTATATTCTCGAGCCTCGAGTCACATATAAGAAAAATATTTTGAAAAACGTGAACGATAAGAATATATATATATTTGAAGTTTCGAGTTTAATAGATGAAGTAGACATCAGCTATCACCAAAGTATGATCGAAGTACGGTGCATTAGCAATTAACACCCATATCGATATTCTCGTCCAACCATAAGAACATCATAAATACAATGGCTCGATATATTACCTCGAGATCGACATTGAACTCTTTTTACGTGCCGAAAATTGCATTAAAACATAGATGAATATGAAATCATGCATTGGGTTGGAAGCCTGACCTTATAGAAGTTGAACATGTGGAGGTTATTAGAAGCTACAAAACAAGTGGAACCCCATTTTGCTCCTTTGCCTTTGAAATCACTGACAAAATAAGGCTGTTTCATTGCTGGATAAAGATAAATAAATAAATAAACAAATAAATAAATAATAATAATAATAATAATAATATTAAAAGAAATTGTGGTTCTCAAGGCTTTGCAAAAAGTTGGCCTGAGCTCCAACTGTCAAAACGACATAAGTTTAGTTGGTCGGTATCGTTTCATGTTCTAGAAACTAACTATTGTTTTGAGAATCTTATGAAAATGATGTGTCTTTTTTTATATTAATTTAATTTTAATTTTAATTTCGAGTTGAACGAGAGGATCGAAGATTTGAACTTTTGAGTAATTAGTCGGAAATATTTGTCTAATTAATTTAATTTTGTTCGGGTTGGTTACTTGATGAAATCTATACATATATTAGTGTGAGATCGTTGTAGAAGTGAACGAAACATTTCTTACAACGGTGTGAAGATCTCTCCCTAGTATATGCGTTTTTAAACTGTGAGGCTGACGATGATACGTCATGGGCCGAAGCGAACAATATTTACTAGCGGTGGGATTAGACTGTTACAAATGGTATTAGAGCAAGATGTCGGGCAGTGTGTCAGTGAGGACGCTGGCCCCCAAGGGGTGAATCGTGAGATCCCACGTTGGATGGAGAACGGAACAAAACATTCATTATAAAGATGTGGAAATCTCTCCCTAATAGATCCATTTTAAAATAATGAGGTTGACGGAAATTGAAAGAGGAAAAGATGAATTGTAACCTCCCGGTCTGCTGTAGTCAGCCTCACAGTGTGCCTGACTGGCGAGTCTGCCGTCTCCACAACTTTCCCTTTTACGTGCTGCTCCTCAAGCCTTCGAGTGCCGATCTTCACTTGGGTCGGCTCCGAGGATTNTTTTTACGTGCCGAAAATTGCATTAAAACATAGATGAATATGAAATCATGCATTGGGTTGGAAGCCTGACCTTATAGAAGTTGAACATGTGGAGGTTATTAGAAGCTACAAAACAAGTGGAACCCCATTTTGCTCCTTTGCCTTTGAAATCACTGACAAAATAAGGCTGTTTCATTGCTGGATAAAGATAAATAAATAAATAAACAAATAAATAAATAATAATAATAATAATAATAATATTAAAAGAAATTGTGGTTCTCAAGGCTTTGCAAAAAGTTGGCCTGAGCTCCAACTGTCAAAACGACATAAGTTTAGTTGGTCGGTATCGTTTCATGTTCTAGAAACTAACTATTGTTTTGAGAATCTTATGAAAATGATGTGTCTTTTTTTATATTAATTTAATTTTAATTTTAATTTCGAGTTGAACGAGAGGATCGAAGATTTGAACTTTTGAGTAATTAGTCGGAAATATTTGTCTAATTAATTTAATTTTGTTCGGGTTGGTTACTTGATGAAATCTATACATATATTAGTGTGAGATCGTTGTAGAAGTGAACGAAACATTTCTTACAACGGTGTGAAGATCTCTCCCTAGTATATGCGTTTTTAAACTGTGAGGCTGACGATGATACGTCATGGGCCGAAGCGAACAATATTTACTAGCGGTGGGATTAGACTGTTACAAATGGTATTAGAGCAAGATGTCGGGCAGTGTGTCAGTGAGGACGCTGGCCCCCAAGGGGTGAATCGTGAGATCCCACGTTGGATGGAGAACGGAACAAAACATTCATTATAAAGATGTGGAAATCTCTCCCTAATAGATCCATTTTAAAATAATGAGGTTGACGGAAATTGAAAGAGGAAAAGATGAATTGTAACCTCCCGGTCTGCTGTAGTCAGCCTCACAGTGTGCCTGACTGGCGAGTCTGCCGTCTCCACAACTTTCCCTTTTACGTGCTGCTCCTCAAGCCTTCGAGTGCCGATCTTCACTTGGGTCGGCTCCGAGGATTTACCCTGGCTTTTCATTGGTTCCTCCCAACCTGCTCTTTTTTCTCATATCGCGCGTGCATCTTCAAGAGAGGGGCCGAGTACATAGACGAGGCAGCCCCGAGAATGAAAGTCCATTCCCTCATACGTAACGAGTCAAAGCAGACAATATTTACTGGTAGTAGCTTGAGCTGTTACAATTAAAAGGATAGATATAAATAATCTTGTAGTTCGTTTTATTTTTTAATTTTATCTTTTAATCTTAAAAAAATATTATTTTAACTCAAAATTTTTTAATTATAAATTTAGTTTCTAAACTTTTAAATAATTATTTATTTAGTCCATAAATTATGGTTTCTAAATTTTAAATTTTATGTCCTATTTAATAATTAAAAATAATAATACTTATTAAATTTAATTTATATATAAAATATTAAATAATTTTAAAAAAATAATCTATAGNATTAAACACAAAATTTTTTTTTTTTTTTTTTTTTACTATAAACTTATTAAATATAAAATTAAAAATTTATGGATTTAACGTTAAATCTTTAAGATTTACCAATTTAAAAGTTTAGAAACTAATCTGTCAGTTGATCTATTACCGTTTTTTAAAGTTGAAATTTTAAATATTCAGACTGTCTGTAACAATCCAAAGTCCACCGCAAATAGATATTGTTCGCTTTGGCTCGTTACATATCGTCACCAGTCTTACAATTTTAAAACACGTCTACTAAGGAGAGTTTTCCACACCCTTATAAGAAATGTTTCGTTCTCCTCTCCAACCAATGTAAGATCTCACCTCGTCAAACCCTAAACCCTAAAAAAGAATCGACACATTGAATTTCGTGTAAATATCGAGAGTCCATACACGAAACGAAATTGACCATTTTGGTGCATTTGGTTGGAAGTCTTCAATTCTCAAAAGGAAAGAAAGGGAACCATATTTTTTTGTATATTTGCTTTTGGAAGCACTGACAAAATAAGGCTGCTATGGTTTCTTGATAAAGATGCAAATGAAAAAGGGGCAAAACATTGCATTAAAACATCCGTATTCGACGTCTGATAGTTGAAAAATGGACACGTTATACATTTTTTGCTTTGTAAGAGTGAATACTGTACCTAGAAATCAATACGGGTTCTTCTAACGTCACTTACGTGTATGTCGGGAAAATTCATAGGAGGTCACCGAACATAGAATTGCTTAAAGTAAGACACGCTTAACTAAATAATCTTGAAATTAGTGGAAGTTGATGTCGAATTGGGTTCACAAAAATGTCACCATTCAACGTCAGAAAAGACATGTTGGAAGACGAGATGTTGTATGTAGTAAACGCTGACTAGTGTCATGATCATGCTTGTCTAAAACGTGTTGTCTGTCGCTGCATGTTAGATGTATCGGTCATACTTGTCCAGAGCATGTTGTTCATCGTCGTATACCCATTCTAAACCCATTTTTAATTGATTTCACGTGTAGTTAAGTATTTACTATTCATAACATGTATATATGGGAGGAGAGGTGTATGTAGGGGTGTACATGGTCCTCGTTGGGAGATTTGTTTTTGACCCAACCCAAAAGTTCGTGTTGGTTGGATTCGTAACCCAACCCAACCCAAAACTTTTCGCAACCCAACCCAACCCAACCCCGGGTTGTGTCCAGGGTTGGGTCGTGAATTTTTTTATTTTTTTTTTAATTTTATTTATACACAATTTATAATTATTTGAATACAATCTCACATCAAATATATTAAAAGTTCATAAACAAACCTAAATCAATCTATGATTATTGACAAAATAATAATAATACTAATAATAATAAAAAAAAAAATAATAAATTCAATAAAAAATAACAAGCGAAAATGGTAACATATTAACATAGTTCAACATTGTCATAAAACTAAATACAAATAAATACCGACATTTAAAAATATTTTAATTGAAATATGCCTATTTCAATAATAATCTTAAAATTTACGATATGTTTTAAAATTATATATATATATATATTTAAAATTTAGAATAGATAATAAAATTTGAAGGTTTTGCCCATGAACTCGAAACCAAGCCGATTCAGTTTGGGTTCAGAAACATGAATCCAACCCTACCCGAAATGCTAATCCAACTCAACCCAACCTTGGGTTGGGTTGGTCCGAGTTGTCGAGTTGAATGTACATCTCTAGGTGTATGACTCTTCACCAAAATCATGTCTATGCCCACCAAAATTAAAGTGCCTCGAAATGTACTTGACATTTACTTTTTAGACTATAATATTGTTTTATTTCAAACGGTTTTCAACTTATTTTCTCGTTCATGTTTTATAAAATATATTTTTTTCTTTTTATAAAAAGTGACTCGAGGCTCGATCCTATGTTAAAACGGTTCACAAATTTTGATTTCTACACGACTGACTTGTTTGGCCATCAAACGGCCGAGTTGAGTCACAAACCAGAACGAGTGAAACCATAAACCTCAGTAGTAGTAGTACCCGCTTCCTTATCTTAAACCCCCCATTCCTTCTCCGGTAAGCCATGAACCAGCACAGTTTCCCCGCCATGAACGCCCTTTCAAGTTCACCTTCCATCAAATTCCCTCCTTACAAGACCAATCATCTCCTTCTACTACCTCACTCCCGCTCCACGCTTCAATCCATCGCTCTGTCTCGGAAACTAAAATTGAGGATAGTTTGTTCAGCATCCGAACATTCACAACATGCTGAACCAGCGAAGTACCAGCACTCTAAGAAGACAAAAAGCGTCTCGGATGGCGAGAAAGGGGTCGATCCTGTTGGATTTCTCACTAAACTCGGCATTTCTCACAAGCAATTTGCTCATTTCCTCCGCGAAAGGTAGTTTTCTTGGTTTTGTTTCGTCTCATGACAAGGAATTTGGAAAATGGAAGCTGAATGAGTGTGGAGTGATCATCCATGGAAATTTTGTTTAGAGAATTGAGGAATGTTTCATTTTATATTAATAATAATATCGTAAACATGGCTATCTTATTTACTTGTAGATATAAATCGTTGAAGGACCTCAAGGATGAAATTTACGATCGTCATGCGAATCTCCAGGACCTGTCTTCTGGGTTAGTTGAGTTTTTCGTTTTCATTTTCATCATTTTCTATTACTTTCTCCTTATTAGTTTAATTTTGTGCTTGGAACTTAAAGCATGTTCTTGGTTTTTTTTGCTAGAACTATGTCTTCTCACATGAATCTAACGCTTTTGATATTTTGGGTATAGATTTATGTTTTTAGGTATGCATCGCCATGTGGAACATCGTGTTGATTTTATGGAATGGGCTCCAGGTTTGGATTCCATGCTTCTGCTTTTCTTGCTCTAGATAATATATGATTGTGGAATATATGTAATGAACATCATGTTGTACATGCAAAGCTATTCAGATTATGTGGGTAACCTGAATCTAGATTTCACTTAGCTNTTTTTTTTTTTTTTTTTTTTTTTTTTTTTTTTTTTTTTTTTTTTTTTTTTTTTTTTGTACCGTATCAATGTCAGAACATCTGCCCTCTGTTGTGTTCTAGTGAATCTTGGGTGGGAACTTGTAACAGCCCAAACCTACTGCTAGCAGATATTGTCCTCTTTGGGCTTTCCCTCAAAGTTTTTAAAACGCGTTTGCTTGGGAGAGGTTTCCACACCCTTATAAAGAATGCTTCGTTCCCTTCTCCAACCGATGTGAAATCTCACAATCCACCCCCCTTCGGGACCTAGCGTCCTCGTTGACACTCGTTCTTCTCTCCAATCGATGTGGGATCTCACAATCTACCCCCTTCGAGGCTATTACAGAACTATAACAGTTGAGTTTTTTCCTCCTGGATCTTGGCTGAATCATAAAATTCAAGAGAAAAACTTAAAAGTCCACCTTTTCCCTTACAAGTGTATTTGATCACCAAGGTGAAGAGTGAAGCCGTTCCCCAGCTTTTATTTTCAGATTCTACTTGGGTGTATTCCAGACTTTTGGAGTTTCCTGATTCCTAGTGCATCCATTGCTTCTATATTTGTTTGTTATGCTGAAGTCTGGTTAAGTTCTTTGTTGGTTATTAATCTTCATTTTGCTGCATACCTTGCCTTTGTGGAGATCACCGGTTTTTCTTTTTGCTTGAGAAATACTTCGTTGGACAAGTTCCTCTTTCTGCTCTATTTTATTTCTTCAGCCTAACTTAGTTGATCTTGATCTTCAACTTAAACATTGCTTTTATCTTTTCTCTAGGTTGGGAAAGATACAAAATAACAAAAAACACTGTTGAGCTTGAAGTTTCAATTTTGAAAGTGCAAACCATCTTTTTGAAGTCTTAGGGAAACCTAATTTCTATTGGTTTTTGCTTTGCTTTACCACTCATTTTAATAACTAGTTAACTTTTCTTTTTGTAGGTGCTCGCTATTGTGCATTAATTGGTGACTTCAATGATTGGTCACCCAGAGAAAACGTTGCCAGAGAGGGGCATCTTGGCCATGATGATTATGGTTACTGGTTCATCATCCTCGAAGATAAGTTGAAGGGAGGAGAGAAACCAGAGGAACTCTATTTTCAACAGTATAATTACGTGGATGATTATGATAAAGGTGACAGTGGGATCAGCATTGACGAGATCTTCAAAAGAGCGAATGATGAATATTGGGAACCTGGAGAGGACAGGTTCATCAAAAACCGTTTCGAAGTTCCAGCTAAGCTCTATGAAGAATTATTTGGCCCCAATGGTCCTCAAACATTAGAAGAGCTTGAAGAAATACCAGATGCAGAAACAAGATACAAGGCATGGAAAGAACAACATAAAGATGATCCATCTAGTGTTTCATATGACGTGATTGATAATGGGAAGGAGTATGATATTTTTAACGTGGTGATTGATCCCGTAACAAGGGAGAAATTTAAGGTTAAGAAACCTCCTATACCTTACTGGTTAGAAACACGTAAGGGAAGGAAAGCTTGGTTAAAAAAGTATAATCCCACTATTCCACATGGAAGCAAATACAGGGTATATTTCAACACTCCTGATGGGCCATTGGAAAGAATTCCTGCTTGGGCTACTTATGTGCAGCCAGGTAATGAAGAACAAATAATTACTAGGATTTATCTAAGATATTTACGTTACTATCAGTGCTATACTATCCTGAGGCAGTTTTTAGAAAGTTCTGATGTTTTTTCCATGATAACTGAAGTTCGGTAATTTTATCTTAACTGGTGTATTGGTTAAAAAATTCAGATGCTGAAGGGAAGCAGGGTTTTGCAATCCATTGGGAACCACCACCAGAATATGCATATAAATGGAAAAACACCAGTCCTAATGTACCAAAGGCCTTGAAAATATATGAATGTCATGTGGGAATTAGTGGATCAGAACCGAAAGTTTCTTCTTTCGACTACTTTAGAGAGAAGGTGAGTCTCCTCTGCTTCAACTATATGCACGTGCATTATGATAACCAATATGTTTTTCATTGTAAGAAGCCATACTTTTATGGAGAAAAATGAAAGAATACAAGAGCATTGAAAAAAGGCCCAACAAAAGGAATCTGTCCCTAACTACAAAAAAGACGCCAATCCAGAAGAACAACCAAGCTCATAATTACAAAATGCCCCAATGACCGGTAGATGGCGCCTATAAGGAAGTATTAAACCTGACTACCTCCCAAAGCTCCTCATATGATCTCTTGGCCTCTCTAAAAATTCTATTGTTCCTCTCAAGCCTAATATCTCACAATACTTAACAAAACTGCAAAGGATCCAGCATGCCACAAAACCTTACTCTTTTCCGCCTTAGAAGGAGAATTCGGGAGCACCTTTTCCATCAACTATCTACCAATATGTTGATGCAATTGATATTTCAAAAAAATTGTGAAGATGATTTAGAAATATTAGATGTTTGAAATACCACAAAAAAATCAAATGCTCATTTAATAAAAGAACATTGGATTCGTGTACCATTAGATATACTAATGCTTCTTTTACATGTGAAACACACAGGAATAAACAAATATTATGTTCGTAGACATAAAAGTTTGTTAAAAACATATGGAAATTTTTTATTAGTGCATTTAAGCCTCTGAAATTGTCTAGATTGTGTGATTATCGTGTAAGGGAATAGCTAATTAAACTACTTGACTTGTGACAGTTGACGATCTTTTGTTGGAAGCAGGAACTTTTGAAGATATCAAATTTTCAGTTTGAAAATAATCAATAATGTTTAAAATGCATTGATTTAAGAGATTATATAATCTCAAATATGTGAGGGTGTGCGTGTGTGTGAGGCTATTCATTCCATGAAAAAATATAATTTGCACAAAAGTCTTGGAGTTATAAGAAAAGGTCTCCAACTGGAAACATTAAGGATTATATTTAATACAGCCTCAGGTTTATATAGCTTGTAGGGTTAACAAATTTGTAACTCAGAATCAGATTAAACATAAGCTCTGCTTGTTAACAATGAGTTATACAAACCTAAGACGCTCCCTTATGTTTGTCATATTTCTTTAATTGTTTTGTAAGTTTTCATATAAAAAGACATTGTCAACAGCAAATCATCTAACATTTTAACTTATACTTCGGCTTTCATTTCATTGTAACATTACATGACGTTGGTTCATTTTCACTTTCAACTACGTTTTATCTCGCAGGTTCTTCCACATGTGAAGGAAGCTGGATATAACGCAATCCAACTGTTTGGAGTGGTTGAACATAAAGATTACTTTACACTTGGCTATAGAGTAAGATAGTTATTCTTGCATCTCTGCTGTTATCGAACAATTTAGGGCTTCTACGTTTTTGAACATTCATATTGGCAACCTTTTGTTTTGGTAAGGTATTGGTCCGTAGAAGTTATTGGGCTTTGGATATGTTTGGATTTTTTTGCCATCGTCTTTGAAGTACGAATAAAGAAATTTTTTTTCCTGCATATGAAGGGCCGAGTGAGTATTATGCTGCTAATATGATAATGCTATGTGAGATGGACAGAAAGGCAAAGAATTAGGTGGTCGTAGAGGAGGGACAAAGAGAGTGATCAAGAGAGAGATGAAAAGGCAGACAAAGAGTGTGCTAGTTTTTTAATTTCTGATCTGTGTGCTCTCTGTGAGATCTTTTGCACATTTAAGTTTGTCCCCATTAATGCCGATATAGTGTACTTTTGTTGACCTTGAGTAGGTGGCTCTACATTGCTGTAGTAAATCATTCCATTATGGTAATTGGCTACTAGTTCGAAATCATGTTTGATTAATCAATGAAGGATTAATCAAACAAAGCAAAGACGATAAAGAAGCTTAAGCTCAAGCAGCTCCCTTTTTATTTTTGTTAAAAAGATGCTTAAATAAATTATGCTTACACAAATTTAGGGGTGAATTGTACTTTAAGATGTCTACAGATCCTGTTTAACTGACTGGTAGACTATGATTGCAAAATTGGTTCTTTTTTCTATTTTTCTGTTGTGAGGGTGGGTTGAGGGGGAGCAACAGGGGATCAGGCTTTAGCATTGTAAATGATTAAGCATCTTTATGCAGGTTACTAACTTCTTTGCTGTCAGCAGTAGATATGGAACCCCTGAGGACTTCAAGCGCTTGGTTGATGAAGCTCATGGTTATAATTCATTATCTATTACAATTCTTTTCGTTTTCTCACGTTAAATATTTTGTTGGTTCTATTTTCTCTTCGTCTTGTGTTAAATAAAAGGGTTATCATTTTCTTTGCAATCGAATTTGTAAGTGCTTCTTAGCTTACTAGACAGGCTAGATCACGTCAACAACCAAAGTGTTTTCAGATGCTGGTCAAGAGTCCCCTATAAAGCGAACAATTTCCATATCCCTATGAATGAAATGTCCTATCTGCTGTCGAGAGTTTTATATGATATGGAAGAATTTGCATGTACCCAAAACTGGTGTTTTTGGGCTGCTGGTTAAGAGTCCTATACAATGTGGAAAGATATGGTCTGGTTAAGTTACTGCCTTTATGATTTAGATTGCAGTCTGGTTAAGTTACCGTCTTTGTTTCTTTTCTTTTTTCCTTTTATTATTATGATTATTAATTTTTAAAAAAATTTAGAATGTGAATTTTGCATGAATTCCATTCATTTTTTTTGTTATTTTAATTGAAGAGAAAGTGAAAGCTTACGTACTTTTAGTTTGCACTTTTATTTCTTTTTGGCACAGGCCTTGGACTTCTTGTCTTCTTGGATATTGTTCATTCATATGCTGCTGCTGATGAGATGGTCGGACTATCATCATTTGATGGATCAAATGACTGCTACTTTCATACTGGTATTTTTTGAGCCTTGATTACTCACTTTATTAGCTAGTAGGCCTTAGCCGTCTGTCAGTCTAGATTGCCTCTTGATGCCAACGTTGCTTTTAAGTGGCTGGGCCCGTGTTCTAATTCACGGTTGTTAATGGAAAAAATTATTATTAATATTTTGACTCAATTCTTTTAACTGTATCTTGTTTCTTTTGTGATTGGATTTCTAATCCTCTTCTTTTCAGATTAATAATTTTCTTATTTATATATATTTTTCTTTTCTATTCCACCCCCAAGACCTTGTACAAGGAGGCATTCAAAGATGTTGCAAAATTGAAGTTTGGCATAAAATGTTAGATTATTGATATGTCACTATTTATTTGAAACCTACCATTATCCACCAAATTAATTGTGCTCTACCTCCTACTAGGAGCATTTGCTGCTTCTTCAATTGCGGGCTTCCAACTAGTTTGAATTTGTAGGAAATTGGAAAGTTTACAAGATCCTAAATTCAGCACACATTAGCAACAACAATTTTCTTAATAAAAGCAAAGAAGGAAAGTATAGAAACGATCGTATAGGTTCACCCTGGTGTATTGTTTGCATATTCTTTAGACTATCATAAGGATAAAGGTTAACTTGAGATGAAGAATATAAAATACATGCCTTCACAAGAATATCTCTCTACAAAAATCATTCGAAGGAGCTCTAAAGTTCTTATAAAATGCTCACAACTAGCCTTTCTGACCTTTTCCAACACTCTTATGTTTCCCCAACAAGTATTCAAGAAACATATATGAAAGATGCAATTTATAGGCTTATTATCACACTTGTGCTGCAACGCAAAGCGTTGTTATGCTTTAGAACTCAAGGTCGCAGCCCATAGAACACATCCTGTTCAAGTAGTACTACAAGGTCTTTTCTTATATAAGCTGAGTATAAAACCTTGTGTGGGTCTTTCACCATGATCTGTCAGAGGTGTGAACATCTGTGCTTCTTTTTTGGCATTGTAGTACGAAGCCTTGTGGTTACATGCTCTTTTTTTAATCAAGTATATTTCTTCTTGGCTTACCCATTTGTAAAATTCTTTCTGAACTTAGTTACTCTTCAAGTTTTTGCTTGAACAGGTAAAAGAGGGCATCACAAATATTGGGGAACTAGGATGTTTAAATACGGGGATCAAGATGTGCTGCATTTTCTTCTCTCAAATCTTAACTGGTAATGTACAAAACAAACCTCAAGGCTATTTTCCTGTTATAATTGAAAGTGATATTCATTCGTTTCCCCCTTTTTGGTATTGTTCATCGCCTTTCCTTTTTGTTTACAATATTTTAAAGTGAGTTTTGATCCTCTGTTGCAAGAACATGTTCTTAAATAGAATCCTATAGGGAACGATGAGAAACCTTTTCCCATTCATACAAGCCACAAAGAATGAACTTTTATTGGTCTTGTTATTATTTTTATTTGTTCAATAAGAAATGAAGTATTCATTCCACGATAGAAGAAAAAAAATAAAAGACAACTGAGTTATAAGAAGGGTCTCCATGTAGCTGTCACAATAGTGAGTGAATAATTACAGTCTAGATGGAAAGGACCAAAATTTTATATGCCCCTTTTTCTTTATACATCCTTGTACTTATCATGTTGATCAAAATGGGTTACATCTGGCTTGGAGTACAATTGTTTCTCCATGATTGAGGAGATTCTCTTTTCTTTTCCTTTTTGTGATAAAGGCTGTGTGCTATGGCATACGAGTTTTTTTTTTTTT
Source organism: Cucurbita pepo subsp. pepo (assembly GCF_002806865.2). NCBI lineage: Eukaryota > Viridiplantae > Streptophyta > Magnoliopsida > Cucurbitales > Cucurbitaceae > Cucurbita > Cucurbita pepo. The sequence continues at coordinate 4,934,650 of NC_036643.1, forward strand.
TTTGCTATTGTTTGGGGTATTTGACTAGAGAGGAATAACAAGACTTTTAGGGAGGTTGAGAGATCCAATGAAGAGGTCTAGGAAGGGGCTTGGTTTAATGCCTCATTGGGGGTTAGTTTCTTTTGTAATTCTGATCTTGGATTGATTTAGTTGGATTGGAGCCCCTTTTTAGTTAGTTTGGGGCTCCCTTCGTTTTTTTGTTTACTATTTTTTTTTTGTATTCTCCTTTTCTTTTATTATTTCTCAATGAAATCTCGGTTTCTTTTATACAGATATATATTGAAATGAAATTTATGTTCAACTTCTGTTTTGTATGCAATAGTTGTTTGACATTATGTTTTCTTTCTATTGTATATGAAGTGCGTGCTTTTGTTTTTTGGTATGGTCATGTTAACTAGTTAGCATGGACCTTCTACATATGTAATTATTAATCCGCATGTAGGTTTACCTTTTAACAGGTGGGTTGTGGAGTATCGTATTGATGGTTTCCGTTTTCATTCACTCTCTTCAATGATCTATACTCACAATGGGTTTGCTTCTTTTACCGGAGACATGGAAGAGTAAGGCATCTACTGGAGCTAGTAATCTTACATACATGCAACTGCTCTGTTATCCTTCTGCATTTCTTTTTAATACAATTTGAAACTAAAACTTTAATTCGGAAAGGAAAGCAATTTTACTGATAACTTGGAAAATAGCTCTAGATGGATCTTTATTTGTTTGATTCAAACCATGTTTATTGTCTCATTATCACATATGAACCAGAGATCTTATCTCAATTATCCTTGTTAACTGCTTTTAATAAAAGTTTTTCCAACTGCACGGAAAGTTTGTGTGTATCTTCAGCTTAACGTTAGTATTTTGGTTTCTGATTTATGCTATCCTTGTGGTAATTGAAACCCAACCCTGTTTGTTCACAGGTTCTGCAATCAATATGTAGACAAGGATGCGTTGCTATACCTCATGCTGGCAAATGAGATACTTCATGGTCTTCATCCTAATATAATAACGATTGCTGAAGATGTAAACAATTGCTAATTTATTTGCTTTTTATATAATTTTATCATACCTTACTTGAAAACTCTTTTATTCTACACTTTGTAGTTAAAGTTAGAGGTTGGATTAATACCTTGTTTTGGCTTGGTAAATGGTTAATCGATGGTCTCTTAGCTGATTAATTCTTTAGACTCTTCGTGCTGATCAATTCTTTAGACTCTTGGCTAGGATATTTACTTTTAGGCATTATATACATTCTAGCTTTCTAAAAATTCTTATTTTTCAGGCAACGTATTATCCTGGACTATGTGAACCGACCTCTCAAGGTGGACTGGGTTTTGATTATTATGTGAATCTTTCCGCATCCGAGATGTGGTCGTCTTTCCTTCAGAATGTTCCAGACCATGAATGGAGCATGAATAAGGTTGTTTCTATACTTTGTGAACCTATTTGAATCACTTAGAGGGTTTTCCATTTATTAAAGGGAGAGAATTGCATCATGCAGATTGTTAGCTCATTAATTGACAACAGACACTACGTGAACAAGATGCTCCTGTATGCTGAAAACCACAGCCAAGTAATTTTCTTCTCAACCTTTTTAAATTAACGATTATCCGTACCTTAATGAATTTTAAGCATGGATTTTTCATGCTTGGTTGCGTATCTTCCTGATCTTTTTCGTTGTTTCTTTATTCTTTTAGTCCATCTCTGGTGGACGTTCGTATGCTGAGATTCTGTTTGGTGATACCAAGGAGCATGGTGCTGGATCAAAGGAAACACTGCTCAGGGGGTGTTCCTTACACAAAGTATGATTCATCTATTGAAGTAAAATTATTCATTTAACATCTTAGACAATAAATGTTCTAGTTTGCATAAAATTCTTGTAGCTTCAGAAACAGTTGCAATTTCACGATTTTACCGGTTTCAAATGTTTAGTTAGCCAATAATTGGGAATTAGAACGTAGATCAAATGATATGTTGACCGAACAACATTTCAACTAATCACTTTCAGTTTTTACATTAACTACATTATAATCTTTTATTACGAAAACTCTCAAAGCCTGTTAAAAAAGAACGTTCTGTCCAAGGTCCATATCGTGTGTCTATCCCCATTTTCAATGTATATTAGCTTACATTCAAATGCATAGGGTCAACTAGATACTGCAGAAAGAGTTCTACGTTCTATTCCTTTCTGTCCTTACATTCAAATGCATAGCATAAGATCTATCTATGTAATTTTTCTTTTGATGGCCTTGAATCTGAATCAGATGATTAGATTTATCACATTTACTATGGGCGGACAAGCATATCTGAACTTTATGGGAAATGAGTTTGGGCACCCGAAGGTCAGGTTCTATCTCTTCAATATGCATGAAGATGCATAATATTTGTAATGTTTGTCTCCTGTCAAAATATATGTGTAATATTTGTCTATGTATCAGAGAGTTGAGTTCCCGATGCCAAGCAACAACCTCTCGTTTTCACTTGCCAACCGACAGTGGGATTTTTTAGAAGAGGAAATTCATCGTGATTTGTTCGTCTTTGACAAGGTGTTCAGCTATTTTTCAATATCATAAATATTGGAAACTTTGTTATGCAACTTGAAGTGAAGTAAATGTTCTTGGCATTAAGTCTCACAAATATTTTATCATCCAATCTTAGTTTAATAATTTTCTTTGGTAAAAAATCGTGCAATCAACAAAGAAATTAGTCCTATAACCAACTCCGGAAAGTGACTCTAATTCAAAATAATTAAACTAAAATCATAATTGTAAAAAGGATTCTTGACCGATGCTTAAAAGGAGACATCCTCACCACCTTCCAAACCTCATCACATGATGTTTAACTAATTTAATAAAAAATGAGTTTCTATTGATCTAATTCAATTGTGCTAATTTACTTTCTTCTTTCTAGGACCTGATGGGATTGGATGAAAATGAAAAACTACGAACAAGAAGTTTACCAAATGTTCACCATGTCAATGAAGCTACCAAAGTAAGATTTATCCTTTTCCTTTCTTTTTTAGTTCATTTTATCTACGGACGCTTACACGTTTGGTTCTTGCTTATCTAACGCACCCTGAAGAATGCAGATAAATGTAATTCTTGGGTGGAACATCTTGATATAGTGTTCAGTGTGAATCAATACATTATTTTTAACCTTTTCAGGTAATTTCTTATATTCGAGGTCCCTTCCTCTTCATATGCAACTTCCATCCCACAGATTCTTACGAAAGCTACAGTGTTGGTGTGGAAGAAGCTGGAGAATATCGAGTAAGTACTACTTTGCTACCAAGTTATATTTTTCTGAAACTTCTTAGTATTACTTGGATCTTGTTCGATAACGATTATCTTTCGTCTTAAAATTGTTTTTTTCACTTTTATAAAACATTTTTAGAATGTACACAATTTAAACTAATAACTCAAACCATTTTAAAAGTAAGTTATAGTTTTAAAATAGAATAGAAAATAAAGAACCTAAGAATAGCTCAATTGTTAAATCATATTCCCTCGATCTGATAAGAGGTTCTATGAGATCCCACATCGGTTGGGGAGGAGAACGAAACATTCTTTATGAGGGTGTGGAAACCTCTCCCTAGCAGATGCGTTTTAAAAACCTTGAAAAGAAGCCCGAAAGGGAAAGTCCAAAGAGGACAATATCTGCTAGTAGTGGGTTTGGGCTGTTACAGTTGGTATCAGAGTCTGACACGGGGCGGTGTGCTAGCGAGAACATTAAGCCCCGAAGGGGGGTGGACATCGGGTGGTGTGCCAGCAAGGACACTCGGCCCCGAAGGAGGGTGGATTGTGAGATCCCACATTGGTTGGGGAGGAGAACGAAGCATTCTTTATAAGGATGTGGAAACTTCTCCCTAGCAGACACGTTTTAAAAACCTAGAGGTGAAGCCCGAAAGGGAAAGTCTAAAAAGGACAATATCTGCTAGCAGTCGGCTTGGGCTGTTACATGTTTGAATCTCATGTTGTGTGGCTGGACTTTAATAAACATGTATAGGAAACTCGAAATAAGGTTATTATCAAAGGGGTGTGACCTTTTGCTTATTATCTATAGCACACATGTATACACACTGTCACTCAATGAACTTTATACAAATAGGAAAATTATAGCCTTTAAACAAAAGTCTTCTGAAGTCCGATATTTTAATGTGCACAGATTATATTAAATACCGATGAGACTAAATATGGAGGTCAAGGGATTATAAAGCATGATCAATATCTTCAACGAACAATAAGCCGAAGGTAACGGTTTTCGACTTTCTTGAAGACTTCCTTCGTTCTCCTGTAATTCATTTTGAGATTACTTTTCACCATATATCATCATGTGATCTTCATGTTTCCAGAATTGACGGCCTCCGAAACTGCCTAGAAGTGCCGTTGCCTTGCAGAACAGCACAGGTTCGTTAAATTTGTGGATGTTGTGTTCATGCATTAATCTGGGTTATAATGATAGCGTTCTTGTTTTTCGGATATGGTTTTTTGTTTCTCGTTTCCTCTTTGTCGAAAAAAATAGAAACATGTTTGGAAACCATTTCTTGTTTCTTGTTTTTTGGAATTCTGAATAAAAAAGAATGATTGATTCATCATGTGATAGGCAAGTGAAAAAAAATGAAGTAGATAACTTAAAATATTAGAATAACGTGATCTATCAAAGAGCGTATGTTACATATGGCACTCTACTTGACAACACGGAGCACATATAATCACGGTTGAAAGTTCAAGAACGTAATTGAAACTTGTTAAAGTTTGGTGACTAATATACACGACCACTAGACTTCATCTATGCTTAAAAATGATGCAAAAGAACTGATATTACACTTGCTTAAGATATTCTGCACACACCTCGTTAATTTTCGAACTAAATTTATTTTCCATGTATACTCACCCGATCTCTCTCGCTCGCTCGTGCAGGTCTACAAACTAAGTCGAATATTGAGAATATAAGCCGTTTTGAACCCATTGGAAGAAATTAGACAGAAGTTTGCCAAAGTTGCTAATATGTGTCTGCTAGAAAGGCATGCCCAAAAGAGTCTGATTTTCCAGTGGTGAGGTAATTTGTTGAATCAAAGCCTGTTAGAACAGCTGATGTTCAATGCATTTATGAGATGAAATCACTTGATCTTTGCAGGTTTCATTTCCTATTTTCACCACTCATGGAATTTTGACTGTGGCTCTTTTCTAAACAGCCATGGTAGATTTGTATATTAGGTTGATGATGAGTAAGTGTTCACTTTATACTCTATACTTTATTACCCGCCCGTTTATTTCTTACCTAAATTTTAATTTTGTAAGATTCTAGAGAAGCGAAACATTTATTGTAAGGGTGTAGAAACTTCTCCCTAGTAGACATGCGTTAAAACTAGAGGCTGATGATGATACATAACGGGCCAAAACAGACAATATCTGATGATAGCAGTGAATTTGGACTGTTATAAATGGTATCAGTGCTAGACATCGACGGTGTGTCAGCGAGGACGCTGGGTGTCACGGTCATGCTCGTCCAAGGCGTGTTGCCCATGGCCGCATGCCCATGACAAGCCAAACCTTTTATGTCTTTTCATGTTCTAGTGTTTTACCCTTGTATTTCTAGGAAGTATGACGTTTCGGAAAAATCATGTCTAGGCCTGCCAGACATGAAATGCCTCATAATGTACTATAAGGGATATGACTAGTTGTCAACTTCTCCCTACCAAAGGTTATATATTGTGAGCCGTTGTTGTTACTCTCTTGCTTGCTTATATAACGTCTCTTTCAAAATTTCTCTTTCGAAAATCTCTCTCTGTCCTTGTTTTCTAAAATCTTATTCTTAAACCGAGGCCAGAGGCTCGAGGCGACGTAAGAACGAATTGACTTAGCTCACTTGTCGTTGGAAAGTGAGTGCCGCATAATCGCAAGTCCACTGTCATCAAGAGTACGATTGTGACACTCCCAAGGAGGCGGATTGTAAGATCCCAAATCAATTGGAGAATGGAACGAAATATTTTTAAGGATGTGGAAACCTCTTTTTAGTAGATACGTCTTAAAATCGTTAGGTTGGCGGAAGTTCGTAATGGGCCAAAGTAGACAATATCTTGGGCTATCACAAAATTTGAATAAATGTTCGTTTCATTAACTATGTTGCCTCGATTACATTTTTGTTTATATGTTTGAAATTTAAAAATGTTAAATTGGAAAAAAATGTTATCAAAGCAGTTTTAATTATTTAAAGATTAATTCAAGTGAAGATTGTTATTAATATTATTGCAAGTTGGATTTTTTGTTACCAAATTTTAGTTTTTTTTTATTTGCTTCATTTTCTGACTAAATTATGAGACAATTATTTTATTAACAATTTTAAATGATTCATTTATAATATTGATAATAATAACCATTATTCTATATTATCAGAATTTTTTATTAATAAAATAGGATAATTAAATGGACAATTTATATATTAATTCAAAATGGAAATTTAAATATCAAACATTTTAACCCATTAAAAAACATTATTAAATTATTTATAAAATGAGGTGACAAACTTTAAATCAATTTTACAAGTGTATAATTTAATAAATTCTCATAGTAATCATTAATTTAATATTTTTAATTATTGTTTGAAATTAGCATAATATATTAAGGGTATTTTTTAATTTTTTTTAATTTTAATTTTTTTAAAATTAAGAGTTTTATTAAAACTTTTCATTGTTGAAATATTTTTTAAAATTATATTTTTAAAACACTTAAAAAAATCAAGAGTATTTTTTTTAATAGGTAGGATTCAACACGAGTCACCACGTTGGCTACTTTAGCTGCTTGGTTAGTTACTCGAGGTTCCCGATCATTTTCTGCTCAAGATCTTTTACTATTTATTATCATGTGGGAGTTAGAATTAATTCCCGTATATCTACTTCTATCGACGTGGGGAGGAAAGAAACCGTTAACCTTACTATTTTTTATCATGTGGGAGTTAGAATTAATTGTCGTTTATCTACTTCTATCGATATGGGGAGGAAAGAAACGGCTGTATTCAACTATAAAGTTTATTATGTACGCCCGAAAGGTTCCATTTTCTTCGTTAATGGGAGTTATGAGTATCGGTTTATATGGTTCTAACGAACCAGCTTTAAATTTTGAAACATCTGCTAATCAATCGTATCCTATAACACAGTAAATAATATTCTATATCGGATTTCTTATTGCCTTTGTCGTCAAATCACCGATTAGTTCATTTTCTTGAGATCGGAAGTTTAAATCCGGGATAGGAAATAATATTAAAGATTTATATGCATATATATATGTGTGTGTATACACTCCTAGGCCTAGAAATCGACGCCCTCTCCGCTGCAAAAGAGAGGAACTTCCTTCGCCGGCGTGAAATCGGAGGAGTCTTGTTGAGACTTGAAGGTTTTTGATCGTCGAAAATGTCGAATCTTCCCCAATCGCACTCCATGAATGCTGCGTTTGGAGGTCCTGGTATCGGTTCGTCGATCCCCAGTGCCTCCGGAGCTGCACCGAACAAGGAGCGAAAAATGGCTTCTTCGGAGCAACTAGTGCTCGACCTCAGCAACCCGGAGCTCCGGGAGAACGCTCTCCTTGAACTGTCGAAGGTAAGATTCCTTGACCTTTAAGCGACCAGAGAGGAGGAGGAGGAGAGTGTTGAGGATTGGTGTTTTTTTTTTTCTTGTTTTGGTGTGATGGTTGTGATAATTAGGGATTGCGGCTGAAAGGATTTGTGTTGGTGTTAGAGAATTTGTAGGTTTTGTTTGGCATGTCAGGAATTTGTAACTTTCTGTGGCTGAGAGGAATTTTCGCCATCGGATGTGTTTATTTGAAATGAAATTATGTTCTTATTGCTGTATAGTTCATCGCAGCTAGGTTGAATGTTGTTTTGATCCTTGCATGTGTTAGTGCTACTTTTGTTAATTGTTTTGTATAGAATAGACTGAAATTTTCGCGAACGTCCGGAATTGTTTTGTTAATTGACTATTTTTAGCTCAAGCTAATTACGTAGCCTTCTTCTTCTTCCACTTTTCTCTCAACCACTTGCTGCAATTTTTTGTCTATTGCGCTTCGGTTGGAGGGGAACGATCCATCCCCCTTCGGTAGAAGGGAACTTATGACATGCAACTGGAACGATCCATCCCCCTTCGGTCGAGGGGGAACGATCCATCCCCCTTCGGTCGAAGGGAACTTATGACATGCAACTGAAACAATCCATCCCCCTTCGGTCGAAGGGGGAACGATCCATCCCCCTTCGGTAGAAGGGAACTTATGACATGCAACTGAAACAATCCATCCCCCTTCGGTAGAAGGGGGAACGATCCCACCCCGGTAGAAGGGGGAACGATCCCACGCCGTAGAAGGGGGAACGATCCCACGCCGTAGAAGGGGGAACGATCCCACGCCGTAGAAGGGGGAACGATCCCACGCCGTAGAAGGGGGAACGATCCCACGCCGTAGAAGGGGGAACGATCCCACGCCGTAGAAGGGGGAACGATCCCACGCCGTAGAAGGGGGAACGATCCCACGCCGTAGAAGGGGGAACGATCCCACGCCGTAGAAGGGGGAACGATCCCACGCCGTAGAAGGGGGAACGATCCCACGCCGTAGAAGGGGGAACGATCCCACGCCGTAGAAGGGGGAACGATCCCACGCCGTAGAAGGGGGAACGATCCCACGCCGTAGAAGGGGGAACGATCCCACGCCGTAGAAGGGGGAACGATCCCACATGCAACTGAAACAAGTTCTTGCAAATGGGAAAATGGGGAACTTATGACATGCATCTGGTCTTGCAAATGGGAAAAGGGTGGTTGGAATGTGGGGGCTGTTCTTATTTTACCCGAAGGGTTTGAATTAGCCCCCGATTGTATTTCTCCCGAGATCAAAGAAAAGAAGGGCAATCTATCTCTCAGAGCAATTTGTCTTTCCCTGGACCCTACGACTAATAAAGATGTTCACTTCTTAAAATATCCCATATCCCATATACGTAGGCGGGAACAGGGGAAGGGGGATGGGATAAGCCCGAAAGAAAACCCCAAAGAGGACAATATCTGCTGATTCTTTCTTAGTGTTCATCATATGGGAATTCTTTTGGTATTATATGTGCAGTTAACCAAGCATATCTGATACCCTAATTTGTTTCTGTTCTTATTTTTCAGAAGAGGGAACTGTTTCAAGATTTGGCTCCACTGTTATGGAACTCCTTTGGAACCATTGCTGCCTTGTTGCAAGTACGCTGCTTTAATTCTCAAACATACTATGAATTGTCTATAATTCACTCCTAATCTTGTTTTATTTTGTGTTTGTTTGTTTGTTTGTTTGTTTTGGGGTGGAACAGGAAATTGTATCAATATATCCTGTTCTGTCTCCCCCTAATCTGACCCCGGCGCAGTCGAATAGAGTTTGCAATGCTCTTGCTCTTCTTCAGGTCACTCGAACTTGTTATCATGGAATCGAATTATATATGGTTTTGTGCTCATTAGTTACACATGAACTTGTTGATCTGAAACTACAACTTATGCAGTCTATATCTCTTTATGTATGTTTTTTTTGCAGTGTGTAGCTTCACACCCAGATACAAGGATGTTGTTTCTCAACGGTAATGTTGTTGATGTTGTTAGTGTTTGAACACTTTTGCTTGAGACTTTGTTCAAGACACAATCTAACATACTAAATGAAGTGGGCTTGTCGGAAATTTACACTAATTACTTTGTGAGGAGGGAGGAAGCAATGAAACTAGCCATGTGGATCCCAAACACTTTGAATGAGTCTCCATCTCATTTTTTATGAATAGCCAAAGAGAGAAAAATGAAAGAATACTAGGACATAAAATAGAAAACCACAGGAGGTAACGTGTAATAGCCTAAGCCCACTGTTTGCTGATATTGTCTGGTTTGACTCGTTATGTATCTATGTATCGTCGTCAGCCTAAAAAGCGTATGTTAGGGAGAGGTTTTCATATCGAGTCAACCTAAAACGCGTATGTTAGAGAGAGGTTTTCATACCGGGTCAGCCTAAAGTGCGTCTGTTAGGGAGAGGTTTTCATACCGGGTCAGCCTAAAACGCGTCTGTTAAGGAGAGGTTTCCACACCTTTGTAGGGTCAACCTAAAACCCTCATGGTTTTAAAACGCTATAAGGGTTAACCTAAAACCCTCACGGTTTTAAAACGCTATAGGGGTCAACCTAAAACCCTCACGGTTTTAAAACGCTATAAGGGTCAACCTAAAACCCTCAGTTTTAAAATTTGAGGCGTTACATAACCTAACAAAAAGGACCTCCACTCTAAAGAAAAAATTAAACCTAACAGATAATTACAATTATAACTTCTGCATAATCCACCATGGGGCTTCTCAGTTAAATATTTAGCAAAATTTTTGAATGCATATATTAGTTGGGTGCTTAGCAGTTAGCAGTCATAGGATTTTCACGAGTTCCTTAAGATGATTGCATAGTTGCCTGAAGAATTGATTGATACTAAATTTATCCTCTGCAGCGCACATACCGTTGTATTTGTATCCTTTCCTCAACACGACTAGCAAGTCGAGGCCTTTTGAGTACTTGCGCCTTACTAGCTTGGGTGTCATCGGTGCATTGGTGAAGGTATGTCACTTTAAAGCATGAGCTTATACTCTCTCCCTATAATTTTCTTATAACAGCCCAAGCCCACCGTTAGCCGATATTGTCCTCTTTGGGTTTTCCCTTCCGGGCTTCCCTCAAGGTTTTTAAAACGTATGGATAGGTTTTCACATCCTTATAAAGAATGCTTCGTTCTCTACCCCAACCGATGTGGGATCACACAATCCACCCACTATCAGGGCTCAGCGTCCTCGCTGGCACTCATTCCTCTCTCCAATCGATATGAGATCTCACAGTCCACCCCCTTCGGGCCAGCGTTCTTGTTGGCACACCGCTCGGTGTCTGGCTTTGATACCATTTTTAACCGCCCAAACCTACCACTAGCGGATGTTGTCCTCTTTGGCTTTCCCTTCAGGGATTCCCCTCGAGGTTTTAAAACACGTCTCCTAAGGAGAGGTTTTTATACCCTTATAAATAATGCTTTGTTCTCCTCCCCAACCGATGTGGGATCTCACAATCCACCCATTATCGGGGCCCAGCGTCCTCACTGACACTCATTCCTCTCTCCAATCGATATGGGATCTCACAGTCCACCCCTTCAGGGCTAGCGTCCTCGCTGGCACACCATTTGGTGTCTGGCCCTGATACCATTTTTAACCGCCCAAACCCACTGCTAGCAGATACTCTCCTCTTTGGGCTTTCCCCTCAAGGTTTTTAAAACGTGTCCACTAGGGGAGGTTTCCACACCTTTATAAAAAATGTTTCGTTTTCCACTCCAACGGACGTGAGATCTCACATTTCTTCTTTTTTTTTCTTTTTTTCCTTTTTATTGGGCACTCTCTATATTGAAAATATAATAACTTTTGTTTTCCTCCTTTTTTTTTTTTTTTTTTTTTTACCAGGTAGATGATACAGAAGTAATAAGTTTTCTGCTGTCAACTGAAATAATTCCTCTATGCCTGCGTACAATGGAAATGGGAAGCGAGTTGTCAAAAACAGCTGAGTTTCCTGATGCTACTTTTATTTCTATATTTCTCTTTTTAATTTTTATAGCAATGTGAACTGGTTGCAATTTTATCTCATTTTATACCTTATTTTATTGGAAATTATCTATTATAAAATCTCAATTGCACTTGTCACCAAAAATTAAGGGATGAGGACCCACTCTCAATTTGTGGGCCCTTTCTAAAACTCTGAATTATTAAAACTGAGTTATTCCTTTTGATAGGGTAGGAAACACCCCTCCTGACGTGAGATCCCACGTTGGTTGGGGAGGAGAACGAAACATTCTTTGTAAGGGCGTGAAAACCTCTATCTAGCAACCTTGAAGGGAAGCCCGGAAGGGAAAACCCAAAGAGGAAAATATGTGCTACGGTGGGCTTGGGCCGTAACAAATGGTATTAAAGCCAGACACCGAGCGATGTGCCAACGAGGAGGTTGAACCCCGAAGGGGTTGGACACGAGGCGGTGTGCTAGCAAGGACGCTGGGCCCCGAAGGGGTGTGGATTGGGAGGTCCCACATCGATTGGAGAAGGGAACAAGTGCCGGCTAGGACGCTTGGCTTCGAAGGGGGTGGATTGTGAGATCCCACGTCGATTAGGGAAGGAGAACAAAGCATTCTTTATAAGGATGTGGAAACCTCTCCCAAGAAGGGAAAGCCCAAAGAGGACAATATGTGCTAGCGGTGGGCTTGGGCCGTTGAGTTTTTTTTGTGAATTGTTTGGCTTAATGTCTTGGTAAAAGAGGTTTCCAGCCTCTCAAAATAGGTGGTGGTTTGTGTCTCTTTATTGTGCTGATTGCTTTGTGTCAACAGGGATTTCTTGTTCTGTTTATGTTTGGCACTGTTATTGGCTCTTGCAGGTGAAATATTAGAGGAGACCTTACACTAAATTGACCCACGACTTTGAACTGCAGGTTGCAACATTTATCGTGCAGAAAATTTTACTGGATGATGTCGGGTTGGATTATATTTGTACTACAGCTGAAAGATTTTTCGCTGTTGGTCGAGTTCTGGGGAATATGGTTGCAGCTCTTGCTGAGCAACCTTCATCTCGTCTCTTGAAGCACATAATTCGATGTTATCTTCGATTGTCCGATAACCCGAAGTGCGTAAAAGTGGATTTGCATTTCAGTTAAGGTATTATTATTACCCTTTTCGGTTTCTTTAACGACTTGTTCCGTTGTCCAGAGCTTGCGACGCCTTAAGGAGCTGTCTTCCAGACATGCTGAGAGATTCTACTTTCAATGGCTGTCTTCGGGTAAGTGTCTTTTCGACATGAATTTCATTTGTGTCTGTAGGGCTTCTGTGAAGCTTTCTGTTCTAAGTATGTTTCTAATTCATGTTCAGTGTCTTAGGCTAAGCTGACTATGTTGGCGTTGTAGAATGGTTGTGCTAAGAGGAAAATACTGTAAAATTTCCGTTGGGGAAAAAAAAAAAAACGTGGTCGAGGAAGAGAACGAAACATTCTTTATAAGGGTGTGGAAACCTCTCTCTAGCAAACATATTTTAAAAACCTTGAGGGAAAGCCGGACAGGGTAAGCCCAAAAAGGACAATATCCGCTAGTGGTGGGCTTGGACCGTAATAAATGGTATTAGAGACAGACATTGGGCGATGTGCTAGCGAGGAGACTGATCTCCGAAGGGGGTTAAACATGAGACGGTGTGCCAGCAAGGACGCTGGGCCTCGAAGGGGGTGGATTGGAGAGTCTCACATCGATTGGAGAAGGGAACGAGTGCTAGCGAGGATGCTGGGCCCTGAAGAGGGGGTGTATTGTGAGTTCCCACATCGGTTGAAGAAGAGAACAAAACATTCTTTATAAGGGTGTGGAAACCTCTCCCTAGCAAACGTATTTTAAAAACCTTGAGGGGAAGCCCAACGTCGGCAATATCTGCTAGCGGTGGGGATGGACCATTACAAATGGTATTAAAGCCAGACATTGGGCGGTGTGCCTGTGAGGAGGCTGAGCCTCAAAAGGGGTTGGACACGAGGCGGTGTGACCCTAAAGGGGGGTAGATTGAGGGTCTCCCACATTGATTGGAGAAGGGAACGAGTGTTAGCGAGGATGCTAGGTCCCGAAGGGGTGGATTGTGAGATCCCATATCGGTTGAGAAAGAGAACGAAACATCTTTTATAAGGGTGTGAAAACCTCTTCCTAGCAAACACGTTTTAAAAACCCCGAAGAGAAGCCCGTAAGGGAAAGTCCAAGAAGGACAATATCTACTAGCGGTGGACTTGGGTCGTTACATATAGGTTCTTCACTAAGTATTGGACTTGTTATAACTTATTATCAAAACTCCTTGATTTCGCATGGTGGATCACTTCCAAATTTTTAACGTTGACAGGATGATCCGACCACTAGGCGGTGGCTGCAACAGTTGCTTATCAGTGTAGGAATGAGTAGGGTTCCTACACTTCAGGCAGGGGCTGGATTTGATCACATGATGTGAACTAAACCCGTAATGTATGTTCCAAAATTCTCTGTATTTGCATATAGCATCACCTCAGCATTGCCAAAACTTATTTACGGGTTTGTAATTCTAAAAACCGATATGCATTCAACTTGAACAATGCCTGCTCGAGTAAACCTTCTCGAGTCAAAGAATTATACACATGTTTATAGCTTTGTCATTTACTCCTCGAGTAAAAGAATTGTACACATGTTTATAGCTTTGTCATTAGAACTGCTTTCTCTGTTTTTTTTCGAGTAATCTATTGTGCGTCTATGAACCATGTAATTGTTAAGATCATACAACAACACACACTCAGATTTAGATGAACACAAAGAATAGGAGAGAGAACTTGCAGGAAGGAATATTGGGTAGAATACATTGAGAATCCAGTAAATTGGACCAAGAATTTCATTTTCGATTATTCATATCTTCACTGCACCGCACAACTTTAATTTTTTAATATTAACACATTTTGTCAACATGTCTATTGGATTCTTTGCACACCATCTATCTTCTCCAAACATATATCATTGTTTTTCACTAACCTGTGAATGGAATAGTATCGTCTTTTGATGTGTTTTGTCTTTGAATGATAGACCGAGGTTTTTATTAATGGTATGACACTCTAAAGAATCTTCTCGTGCAGCTTCTTGCCTAATTCTTCTAGATAGTCTGTTAGCCATATCATTTCTTTATCAGCTTTAGCTCTTGCCATGTACTCAATCTCAGTAGATGAAAGAGCGAACATTTTTGAACCTTGAATATCGAACTCATTGCTCTTCTATCTATAATTTAGATTTATCTAGATGCTCTCTTGCTAGAGTTTATATCTACACTCTGATTAGATGATCTACAAAACCGAACTATTATATTCTCTGATATTTTAGAAGCCACCTCACTGCTCTTTCTCTGGGTTTACTGGGTACTTGCTAACAACTCCATGTATGTGCCACCGCTCCATTCATGTGTTATATTAGGCATAGTGCAAACTATAACATGCATCAAACTCCATGCATGTCATATGCTCCTCAACTGTCATCATTCATCTTGAATTTGGATAACATTTTCTCAATATACTGCTTCTGGGATAGATTTAATGTGCTAGCAGATCTATCTCGAGAAATCTTCACCCCAAGAATTTGCTTCGTTGCTACCAAATCTTTCCTCTCAAATACTAAAGACATGCTTGTTTGTGACTAATGTTCCTCGTACTGGATCCTACAATCAGTATATCATCCACATACTGGAGTAAAAACACATAAGAATCAATCTTGTGACTAATGTTCCTCGTACTGGATCCTACAGTATATCATCCACATACTGGAGTAGAAACACATAAGAATCAATCAGTGTATTTCTTAAAATAACAACACTGGTCCTTTTCACTCCTGCGGAAACTACTCTTGCATATGAATGAGTCAAACTTCTCGTACCATTGTCTCGATGTTTGTTCTAGTCCATACAAGCTTCTATTGAGCTTACGCACCATGTGTTCCTTGCATGGAGCTACAAACCAGTTAATGAGCAACAATCTTGGGTGTTTTTCAAGTATCTACTATAATATCACTAAGGGAATTTTTTCACAATTCAACCTCAATTTCCATTTGCTTCGGTGTCCCGGAACATTTGCTTCGTTGTCCTAGAACATCTCTTCTCTTTGTCCTGTACTTGACATTTTCATTAAAATTATGTCATAATGTCTTAAGAATTTTTTTTTTTGTTCTTGTCATCACAAAACTTTACCCGAACATGTCAGAACCATAATCATATTTTCTCCGCAAATTTTTTGAGGACTAATTTTAAAATTAACTAAAAATATATTAAATTTTCAAAATTTTCAATTATTTTAAAAATAATTAACATTATACGCACTCAATTTTCATTAATCTTTCAATAATATTACAATTATATTAATAGAGAGATTTTTTGGTATTAAATTTATGTCGACATACTGACATGTCCATAAGCTCAACATCAACATAAACGATTAATCGGCATCTTAATTATATTATAAAAAAATCTATGAATAATAAAAAATAAAAAAAAAACAATAAAATATAATATATAAAAAAATGTATTTTAATATAAAATAATTATTTGTTAATTTAAATGATTTTCAACATTTTAATTATATAGTAAAAAATCAATGAATTATAAGAAAAAAAAAAAACAATAAAATATCACTAATATGAATATAATATTAAAAAAGTACTTTAATGTAAAATAATTATTTGTTAATAATTTAAATGACTTTTTTTTACAGATTTTTTTCGGACCCGGTGAGCACTAAAATGGGTCACGGTTGGAGAAAGCCCAGAATCGAGCAGCTCCAATGGGATAGCCGTATAAAACCCTAAACCCTGCAACGCGGCTTCTTCTTCCCTCGAACCTGGTAAACCCTAAACCCCCCTGTTGACGTCTGTGTTCAAGATTTTGAGGTAAATTTCAAGTTTTCTGTTCTGTTTTTTGTGTTTATGCAATGGTATTTTATGTTTGATGCGCTATGAAACTCGTCGAACAAGAATTTTGTTTTCAATCTCGCGCTCCCTTGCCCATTCTCCACTTTCACTTGATTCTCGGTCTGTTAGTCCAGGAAATGAGGTCGTATGTAACTTGGTTTGTTTACGATCTTGTGCTTTTGGATGCTTGCATCTGGTTTTGGGGAAGTTTTCATTTCTCCTTCTGAATTCGGTGGACGGAAACTGGCTTAGTATATTAGGATTGAATACTTTTGGGGTTCTTTGTTTTTGTGATTTTTTTTGTGTAATTGACATCTTTTTCAGCTTAGTTTGATTCTTTTTAGTAGCATGGAAACCTCTGCTATTAGGATCATTCGCAGCGTATCTCCTCTGCAATTGCATCATTAGCTCGTTCCACATTTGCTGCTGCTTTCTGCGCTTTCATCCAAAATTTTGCAAGTTTTTTCATTGGCTACCCGTCAAAATTGTGCACATATTTACACCAAGCTATTATTAAAATCTTGTCGGTAAGGATCTTCAATAGGTGGAATCATTTTTCACCAGACGAGGAAAATTTGTCCAAATTTAAACTAAAACGTTGGGAACCAAAAATCAAATCCAAACGTCATCTCCTTTCCTTTTCAGAGAATACTTTTGGGCAAATTTTAATATATGAAGTGGATTGTTAATGAATTTTTTCGTAACTTTTTTTTTAATGTACGTGCAATTGTGGAGGCCATTAGATTTTTTGTTTATTTGAGCTTGATCCAAGCTCTGTCTCAACGTCAACTTTGCTCTGAATTTTGGTGCCCCCCTTTAATTTCCATAGATGAACTAATCATGTTTAGAATTTGGAAAAGTATCGATGAAAAACTGTTGTCTTGTTATTTAATCTAAAGCATCTCACTACAGTTGATAGGCAACAATTTACTGTTTCTGTTCGTTTAAAACATACACTTTACCTACCTACTTTGGAAAACTTCAATGGTTATTCTTGAATTGATTTTCCACCTTTTCTTCCTTATCTTTATTGAGGTCTGAGAAAATGTTCTTAATAAAAGGTCTGAGGAAATATTTATTGTTGTAAGATGGTATGATATGCATCTTCTGACTGTACTCAGTTCTCTCCCTTCCATTAGTTATATGCCTGCCTTCCATTTATGGCTTCTTGTTCTTTTGTATTATGGACTCTATATCAAAAACTCATATTCCGTAAATTCTTACTGTCAATCTATAATAACTTTTCTTTTTAAAATTCTCAGAATCTTGGAATATGAATTTTAACAATATCAAGGTTCCCAAGGTGCCTAGTGGTGGTGCGGCTTCTGCTTTGGTGAAGATTGGAATTATTGGTGGGCTTGGATTATATGCAGCTTCCAACAGTCTCTACAATGTTGAGGGAGGACATCGGGCCATTGTGTTTAACCGTCTAGTTGGAGTTAAAGATAAGGTTATTTAATCTGGTCCTTTAGATGAAACACATCTATAATTCATTATCCATTGTTCTAGAAAAATTATCTGGTTCTTGGATGACTTCACCACATAAGTGCCTAAACTTTTGGGTTGCTTTAAGCAATATTGTTTGAACAATTTTTTGCTTGTCATAACTTTCAGGTTTATCCTGAAGGAACACATCTCATCATTCCTTGGTTTGAGAGGCCAATTATATACGATGTCCGTGCACGACCCAATCTTGTGGAGAGTAGTTCTGGAAGCCGAGACCTCCAGATGGTGTGATATTTTTTATTTTACTTGAAGATACCATGTTTTTTTCTTTATTCTCTTATTTTTATTTTTGTTGAATGTGAGCTCAGACCTGCTTTTGACTAATGCTCAACATTAAGTGATTAGCACAAAAGTTGGCATGTGTTTATTAGACCTTACATGAGAAAGAAGGCAGTTAAGTGTTTTTCCATGTATTTTGTTTTACCCCATTTAGAATTTTAAATTTAATGACTGGCTATTAGCTGCATTTACATGGGCAATATCCTTTTTTGTAAAGATCTTGGGTTTGATGTGCAGGTGAAAATCGGTCTTCGTGTTCTTACCCGTCCATTACCAAATGAGTTACCTACATTGTATAGAACACTTGGTGAAAATTATAATGAAAGGGTTCTGCCTTCAATTATACATGAAACTCTGAAATCTGTAGTCGCGCAGTATAATGCCAGCCAACTTCTCACACAAAGAGAGGTAAAGTAAAAGATCTATTCTCTGCTAGTTAGGTTTCCAATATATATGTATTTCCCTTGCTTTCTCCCATTGATTCAGTTTCTTTTCTGTTTATAGCCAACTCAATATGGTTCCTTCTGATCCTACTCGTGTTAGTCGTATGCTGATTGTCGTTCATTTTCAGGCTGTAAGTAGAGAAATCCGAAAGACATTGACTGAGAGGGCAGCTCAGTTCAATATCGCTCTTGACGATGTGTCCATAACAAGTTTAACTTTTGGAAGGGAGTTCACAGCTGCAATTGAAGCCAAACAAGTGGCTGCCCAAGAAGCCGAAAGAGCTAAATTCGTTGTCGAGAAGGCCGAACAGGACAAGAGAAGTGCTATAATCAGAGCACAGGTGAGATAAATGGGATGATAAATGAACTATACACCCCAACTTTCTTGATGTTTTGCAAGATGCTATTCATTTCTTAATATGGATAGCCATCTTTCTTGTCTGAGGTGAAAATTTATAGTATTCTCTGATCTTGATCACCAGGGAGAAGCCACAAGTGGGCAGCTCATAGGCCAAGCTGTTGCCAATAACCCGGCGTTTATGACTCTGAGGAAGATCGAAGCAGCAAGAGAGATCGCTCATACGATTGCGAACTCATCCAACAAAGTTTTCCTCAATTCAGATGATCTGTTGCTGAACCTTCAGGAGATGAACTTGGAGCCTGCTGGGAAGAAGTAAATTCCCTCACCCATTCAAAACAAAACTCACAGGTCATTCATTCTCTCTCGTTTCTTTGATTAATTGTGAATGTTGAATCATTTACGTGGAAGACTGAGTTAATTTGTAAACAAAATGGAATGGTTTAGTATCATCTCTTCATGAACAACCTGAGCCTTGCTTAGATGGCTGCTGCCAATTCTGTTCCACTTGAGATAGTTTTTATAATAATTTTGGTATCATTTGAACTGTTTAACTGTGTGAGTAGACAGTGATGAATAGATTTGATTTTCACACACACTGATGATTTGGAAAGGAATTCAGTATATTTTTTAGTGGTTGCTTTGAATTAGAATCTGTCCTTATTGATGTGAATGAGGCCTCCAGAGAATGGGATGGGCGGGAAGGGTTCTTTTAAGTAGATGACTCGTCGGGCGGCCGTTAGAGTGGGACTGATTTGGGAAAAAGAGCTTGAATAACTTTGTTTGTCTAGAGTCGTCATTTTTTATCAGGAATGCTATGTCATTTATAATTCGGGCTTCTATTTGATCTTAAGAAAGCGCGAGCCCCAATGAATTCTTTTGTTTGGACTCTCGTTTGAATCGGAACCTTTATGCGAATTTGTTCTCGTGAACAAACACAATTCCTACCCACACCTAGGCTAGTTGGAATGGAGTCTAAAACTATGTACTGAGACCTTCCACACCTGCATCGATGAGCTAACAAAAACCCCTCATTGTTGTCTCAAATTTGATGATTGACCTTCCACACGTGCAATAATGAGCTCAAAAAAACCCCTCATTGTTATCTCGAAGTCGATGATCGACCTGCCACCTCTGCAACGATGAGCTCAAAACAAAAACAAAAAGAAACATCCATTGTTGTCTCAAAGCCGATGATCAATCTTCCACACCGATGAGCTCAAAACAAAAACAAAAAGAAACATCCATTGTTGTCTCAAAGGTGATGATCAACCTTCCACACCGATGAGCTCAAAACAAAAATAAAAATAATATTCATTGTTGTCTGAAAGCCAATGATCGACCTCCCACACTTGCACCAATGAGCTAAAAAAGTCATCTTTTAATTCATTATTATTATGGATAAGCCTATCGTACCTTGAGTTCGAAAAATTAAGAATCAAACCTTCAATCTTAAGATAGGTATTATATTCTTTATGGTTTGAATTCGTACCAATATTATTTTTATTCCAGNCATATTATTTTCTCCACATAGAAATATTTTTTTTTTAAAAAAATAAAATTGTTGCCAAAATTTGATAATTAATGAATATTTAATTTTCAGAAGCCACAATATATATGTACATTAAAAAAAAAAAATTAGGGGAAAAAACAACAAAATCACAATCAAACAATTAATTTTTAATTTTTGAGGTGGAGTTTTCTTTTTCTTTACATTTTAAGACATTGACTTTTGTTGGACTATTTTGCCCCTCTCTCAATTTCCTTCCACATATATATATATTACTTGGGAGATTCCCATTTGAATTTCATAAATAAATAAATAAATAAATAAACTCATGTGAGTGAAAATTCTCCACCCTCCATTTTCTTCCTACCCATATTAATAATAATAATAATAATAATAATTTTTTTTTTTAGAAATAAAGAAAATTCTAATTTTTTAGTTAAATTATAAATTTTATATTTATTTCCTCTCTAAACTTTCACTACAAACTATTTAATAATTTTTTAAGAAATCTATTTTTAAAAAAAAAAAAAAAAATCAAAGTTTATTTATTTATTTAAACAATTTTAAGAATAATTTAACCTTTTTTATTTTATTGATATGGGAAAGTTATTACTTTGACCATTTAGTACTATGGAGGAATATATTAATTTTATTTTTAAATAGGGAAAAAACGTACTAATATTATTTTTAAATGAGGAAAATATACTAATAATAATAATAATAAATATTATTTTTAAATGAGGAAAATATACTAATAATAATAATAATAAATATTTTTTTTTTTTTTTGGAGATTTTATAATGAAAATAATTGTCATTTATTGCAAGTTTTTGGACCATTAAAATAATATATAAAGTGTATGTCTAAATAATAAGGAAATTGATTTTTATTGGATTTTAAAATTTTAATTTTTTAAAAAATGTTGTCAAATAAATGGTTGCCAATCAATTTGATTTCAATTAACTTCTTATATATATATATATAGAAAATTTCAAATATAAAAAAAAAATGAGTGGAATATATTATTCAATCGAAAACAGAAAACGTCACGATCTCTTAAAAAGTTTATCGGTAACTATGAAAGATGGAAAATAGAGTGAGTGATGGAGATAGAGATGAAAAAATCAATATCGTCCTTAGCTCAACTTGATTAGTACAATCAGCGTCAGTATAAGTCTAAAACTGATACCGACCAACCAACACCCTTATTTTCTCGAGTACAGATAAATGGTTAAAACACTTCCTGTCTTACCTTAGATTGAAGATTAAATTCTTCACGTTACATTATATTAAATTTTAAAAATCGCTAACGTTTTGAAGAATTGAGGTACATTAGGTTCTACGTAATCATTTCAAAGAAAAAACCGAAATCATTTTATTGCATACGTCGGCCTATATCATTTTTAAGAAAAACAAAAGTCATTTGGTTTACACGTGTTTTTGTTTGCAAAACGAGAGAACGATTCTCGAGAACTTGTTAGAATTTTCATCCATATTATTAACACCGGGACGAGAACAAATAATTTTTTTGGTTTAAAATATTGAATCAATTATTATATTTTTTATTTCATTATAGTCCATTCACTTTTATTTTTAATAAATCCTTAAATTAGATAATTTTTTAAATTTAATAACAATAATTTTAATTTCATAAATATGATTTTTTTTTTCTTTTCAAAATTTATATAATAAAGGCTAGTGTATATACACGAATTCTATCGACTAAACCCAGCTCTCCACCACCCCGGAGTCTGGTGGCCTAAGTAAGCTACCCTATGGTATATGCGTGTATCACGCGTGGGCGAGCGTGTCGAAATGAGTGTCTCGGGCGACTTCTTTTGAAATGGGTTTTTCAAAGATAGTACCGAACAACACGAGAGTGCCGGTATTGTGCCCCAGCCCGCGTGTTGGAGATTGCTATATACACCTTCTATCCGACATGGTATCCGTAAATGACATGGCACGAGCACGGGAGAGCCAATACACCTCGATAGAACCCAAATGGATGGATGGTTGGAAAGTCCCGATGAGATGAGTGACACGAAGGCCCATTCTCGATGGCAAGACCGAGCGAGTTGCAATGGCCAACGACACCCCAAGACTCGAGATGGCATCAAGACATATGGGCCATGTCGATGGAGATCAAGATGACAAGAGGAGACGCGATGGTGCATTGAGAGACCTTGACCCAAAGCAGAGGCAAGGTCGAGCTGAATGACTTGGCCTAGTATAGAGGCAAATCGGATGTATCACAGACGATTGAACATGCACACACAGGCGGCGTGTGTGGTCGAANATATATATATATATATATATATATATATATATATATATATATAACTTCTTTTTTATTTAATTAATAATATCAATAATTTATGTGAAAAAATGGATTAAATCAAATAACTTGAGTCAATAAAAATTGATTCGTTTTATGTTAAATCATTACTTTTATTTTATTATTTTTTTTGCCCCACAATTTTAAAGTGCTAAATTAAACCCAATTATTCTCTTTTTTATATTTACTTAATGGACTTTTATTAATTAATATTAAACTTAACATTAAAAATAATTAAAATGAACATATAAATTCCCATCTATATTTTGCATTTATTTAATAAAATAAACATATAAATCTTAATATATTATCCAAATTTAATTATATAATAAACCTATAAACCCATAAAATATCTCATATCCACTTCTTAACTCTCTCCCCTAATAAAATTATTATATTAGCCTAGATTATAAATATATATATATATATATATTATTGTTTTAATTTTAAAAAATATATTTTAATTAATCAAAATATTCATAGTATCTAATTAATTAATTAATAATAAAATAATAAAATAATTTAAATCTCATAATTCATTCCTATGTAACCTTAAAATATTCAAAATTAGATATTAAGACTGAAAATATATTCTCGTAAATATCTTTAAAATTAAATCTCATTTTTTTTACCGTTTGAATATTACCAAAAGAAAGTTGTTTTTTACTCTTAATTTTTTTTTTAAAAAGTAAAATAGTTTTAAATGAAAGTCGAGATTCGATTAGCTTTAAAATTTCAACATTAAAATTCGAAAAAAAAAATAATTTTTTTAAAGAATTATATATATATATATATATATTGTCTTTTTTATAGTCATAGCCTTTTCAAATATATAAATATTTGTTATTTTTTTCTCCAAATAAATGGTGAAAATATATTAATGTAATATGTTTTATGTATAAAAAGTATTATTATTATTTAAATACTAAATTAAACATTTATTAAAATTAATGGACTAATTTGAAAAATTATTATAAATTCTAGAGTGGAATTAAATTTAAATATAAGATCTTTTAACCTATTAATTTGTTGGAAATGTTGAATTTTTTTACATATAATTTTATGAAAAATTAAATTTTCTTAGAAAAAAAATAATTTTTAAAAAATTATTAGAGATAAAATTAAGAAAAATTATTACAAAATTCATTCCTTTCGTTAAAAAAAATACCTATTTATATATTTATATATCTAAATATAAATTTTAATAAATAATGACGAATATTTATAATAATTATATTAATTAAATACTTTTATTTTGGTATTAATTAATTAAAAAAGTATTAACGTTCCAAAAAAGGACTTAATTGAAAATAGTCAACAAATTAAGGATGCACGTAAAATTTCCAAAAGAATATGGACCAAATTGGAAAAAACAAGGAAAAAAGGGGCGAATTTGTAATTACAAGAATCTAAGGCGAAAAGTGAGGGTATTTATGTAATTTGGCGTACAGAATCATGGCTTAACGGTACCCACAACGAACCGCCATTCTTGCACCACAGAAATTTCTTCTCGTCTCCAATTCTCTCTATATAAATGCAACCTCCCCGATTTTCACTCTTCATTCAGCCATTTTCAATCCGCCATTTGTTGAACTCACCTTGGCCTTCGCTGATTCTTCATTTTTCTTTTTCTCCTTCGTCGTCCGGTTCTGTTTTCCGATCTGGGTTCTGTAAATTTCGCTTCAAAATCAGCTTCCCAGGTTCGATTTTGAGTTTCTGACGGTGAAGGATCGTCGATATCGACGGGGGATTTTCCGGTGGGGGTAAAACCCGGGTTCGTCAAGTTGTAGACATCACGGCTATACACGTGGTTTTCCGGTCGTTCGTTCATGTCCGGTCTGTACGACGAAAGGGTTGTATAACTCTTACTAACCCCTCGCCGCACGGTGGACGTGGTGCTCTGCCCTCCGAAGGGGGTAGTCCTTCTGATCTTCTTTTTCTTGCCGGCGGTGGATTCTCTTGCGTAGAGCATTCTTCGAATTAGCTTTTCAACGACTTTGTTTGTTTTTGGGGGCCGATTTTGGTGTTGGGTTTGATTTGAATTAGAAGCGGACGATATGTTGAGGATTAAGCGTGTTCCGACTGTGGTATCTAATTTCCAAAAGGATGAAGCTGAGGAAGTCGCTCCCAGAGCAGGGTGCGGCCGGAACTGCCTCAATGAATGTTGCTATGAAGGTGTTTGTTAAAATGCGTAGCTAGCGAGGATTCGTTTGGTTGCTTNTTCGTTTTTTTTTTTTTTTTTTTGTGGGTCTGAAATGTTTTCGTTCCATGTGGGTATTGGGGCTGTAATGATGATTGTTCGTTTCCCTTTTGTTGTAGGAGCCAAGATTCCCTTGTATGCTTTCAAGAAGCTAAACAAGATCTCAAAAGGCTTGTGCTGCGAGTATGAGAACACTGCACCTCCTTTTGCTTTTCTTGACTCGCTGCTTCTTGGGGAGGTAAGTTTGATGACATGCTCTGGTTATCAATTTTGCTTATCTTTCAATGGCTATAATGGATGCCCCGTTGTTGTAGTGGGAGGACCGGATGCAGCGAGGGCTGTTTCGCTATGATGTCACTGCTTGTGAGACTAAGGTAAGAATTCTACAGTAATTTGTGAAATAAAAGTTGATAGGCGAAGTAATCTGCTATTTGAGATATAGATGTAGTCTCAATGTGAGATCCCACGATTGGTTGGGGAGGAGAACGAATATAAGGGTGTGGGAACGAAGCACTCTTTATAAGGGTGTGGGAACGAAGCACTCTTTATAAGGGTGTGGGAACGAAGCACTCTTTATAAGGGTGTGGGAACGAAGCACTCTTTATAAGGGTGTGGGAACGAAGCACTCTTTATAAGGGTGTGGGAACGAAGCACTCTTTATAAGGGTGTGGGAACGAAGCACTCTTTATAAGGGTGTGGGAACGAAGCACTCTTTATAAGGGTGTGGGAACGAAGCACTCTTTATAAGGGTGTGGGAACGAAGCACTCTTTATAAGGGGGGAAGCCCCCGTTTGGGAAAGTCTAGGACAATATCGGCTGGCAGTAGGTCTGAGCTGTTACACTCAATATCTTCGGTAACTTTTGTGTAGGTAATTCCTGGAAAGTATGGTTTCATTGCCCAGCTGAACGAGGGTCGACATCTGAAGAAGAGGCCAACCGAGTTTCGAGTTGATAAGGTTCTCCAGCCTTTTGATGGTAACAAATTCAACTTCACTAAGGTTGGGCAAGAAGAGATCCTCTTTCGGTTTGAAGCAAATGAAAATGGGAATGCACAGCTTATTCCAAATGCCCCTCTTGATGTCGAAAATTCTCCAAACATGGTTGCCATTAATGTGTGTACTTGTTCCTGTTTTAGTGTTTTTAGACCAAATTGTTGTGGATGTTTGTGTTGTGATCATTCTTAATATGTCATCAACAGGTTAGTCCCATTGAATACGGACACGTCCTCTTGATTCCTCGTATTTTCGAGCGCTTGCCGCAAAGGATCGATCGAGAAAGCTTCTTGCTTGCTCTTCACATGGCAGCGGAGGCTGGGAATACATACTTCCGACTCGGGTACAACAGCTTGGGCGCATTCGCCACCATCAATCACCTTCATTTTCAGGTATCTATCTACCCTTTAGAAAAAGTGACTTGATGAAGCTAGTCTTTACACAAGAACATGTGAATTAAGAACTAAATAATCAATCAGGCATATTACTTGGCTGTTCCTTTCCCTATTGAGAAAGCTCCGACGAAGAAAACAATCTCGTTGAATGATGAAGTTATCGTCTCTGAGCTACTAAAATATCCCGTTCGAGGGCTCGTGTTCGAGGGCGAAAACACTCTGCAAGCGTTATCGAACGCAGTGTCTGATGCCTGCATATGCCTTCAAGAACACAACATTCCTTACAATGTCTTAATTGCTGATTGTGGGCAACGTATCTTCCTTCTCCCACAGGCAAGCTGATATTATCTGATGCCAACATTAGCTAGCTCTTAGTTTCCTGTTTCCTTGTTAACTCTGACCTTACCTATCATAACTAACAGTGCTATGCTGAGAAACAAGCACTTGGGGAAGTGAGCGCGGAGCTCCTCGACACCCAAGTGAACCCGGCCGTTTGGGAGATAAGCGGACACATGGTGTTGAAGAGGAAGAAGGATTACGACGAGGCGTCGGAGGAAAATGCCTGGAGGCTCCTCGCCGAGGTATCCCTATCAGAAGAGAGGTTTCAAGAAGTGTGTGCTCTAATCTTCGAAGTCCTCGACACAGTTGATGTTGAAGGTAGCCCGAGCGTGGCTAAGGAGCACGGTGATGCTTGTCTAGAGGAAGTTGAAGCTAGAAACAACGCCTCCCGACCACTTCAGGTGACCGGGACGCGGGAATGCTTAGTTTAGCTCTGCAATGACTACAACTGCAAGAGCTTGATGCTTTTAATATAGAACTGTTAAACTTGTATGGTGGAAACTTTTGTTTGTACTAGTAGAAGTGGTGTTGTGAACAATCCTCTTCTTCCTTTTCCTCTCATGCAATCTCAACCTCCAAACCCTCTTCTCTAATAGTGCTTCTTATGCATCCTCGGCTCGTTCGACTTTCGGTGTTTTTTTGTGGGTTCGATCATAGTTGAACGGATTTGTTTTGAAAAATGTTGGATCTTTAGAACTTTTTGAAAGTTGTTCTTGAGCCAATTTCTCGAATCTTTGGTAGATTAGATCATATTTCAGTAATCTCTGATCTTTATATGTTCTTGAAAACTTATTCAGTTCTTCTAGGATCTTTGTTCGGTTCGATCATAGTTGAATAACTTATTTTGCAAATTGTTGGATCTTTAGAACTTTGGAAGTGGTGCCCGAGTTTTTGAAGCTTGCTTAACTATTATGTAGCCTTTGTTAGGATCGATCGTAGTTGAGATTCCACGTCTATCGGTGGAGGGGAACAAACCATTCCTTACGGGGTGTGAAAACCTCTAGGAATAAACCATATGTGGGAATAAAACATTCGTTACAAGAGTATGGAAACATCTCCCTAGTAGATACGTTTTAAAGTATGGAAACCTCACCCTAGTAGGTACGTTTTAAAACCGTGAGGCTGATGGCGATACGTAGTGGACCAGAGCGGATAATTAAACATCCGAGTAATTATAACTAGCACCTCCATGTGCCATCATTAAACAATATAAAGTTGGAAAACCCCATTTTCAATAGAAAAGTTATCGAGAAAAACCTGTATATTATATCGTTGGGAGACATGCTGACGAAGTGTAAAACTCGTGTGCATAAAGGAATCTATCCTGACGTGACAAAAATCGTTGGGAGACACGCTGACGAAATGTAAAACTCGTAGGCTTAAAGGAATCTATCCTGACGTGACAAACATTGTCGATATGGATTGGCTATCCCGACACGCAATCAGCGTTGTTACTATATAGTTGTTGGGAGAGATATCTATACAAATCAACATGTATATACATACATATATATATATATATATTTTGCCCAACATGTATTTAGCCAAAAATGAATTTTACAACACAGACACACTCTTGTCTCTCTCGTTCCCTTTCAGCCCCGACTCTCGCGAAACCCACCGACGGTAATCCTTCACGCGGCGGCGGCGGCGGCGCCTCCACATTCGGTGATTGTCGAATTCCGCCGGCACGAGGCGAATCCTGAACGAAGGTCAAAACAATTTTGTGCCCTCGTTCACCTTGTTACTGAAATTTTGTTATTCGGATCGATGGGTCGTTCTCGGATGGTGTCACGTCCGGAAGACGAGGACCCCAATCAGAGGTTTGTGCTTTTCATTCAAGTGTTCTTGCTATGAATTCGAACTAATCTGATTCTAAATTGCTGGAAATTTCAGCAATTGAGAATGCGTTACGTTTTGTTTAATTGCATAAAGCTTTTTTTTATGATTTGTCTGAATGAAATTATAATTTGAAGGGAGTTTTTGGAAACCGAACATGAATTGAAGGGGCTACTCGCTGGCTTCTTTTAATCTAGTCTGCTAAGTTCTTACCTGTCGCAACATATTTATTACTAATCCTTTACTCTCAAAATGACACTTAAACTGCGGTAGGATCCTGAAATGTTAATTTCATTTTCGTACTTCAATTTCTCCTTCACAATCTACTGCTTTTTTATTGTTATTATTATTTTTTTTTGGTGTAGAAGGTCAGTTGGGATGCAAGTATAAATATTGGATGAACCGAAATTCTTATTCTGTCTTTTCTTTTTCTTTTAATCTCTTGTTTGATTGAACGTGAGTGCAGCAGGGTTCTTTTTTTCAGAAGAGTATGTTCTTGGTTAATACTCAATATGATGTTGTCCTTTATTTGGTGCAAAATTCTTGTATGTGGCTCTCATGTTGTACTTCTCTGAATCCAATTTTCAGTAAATCCAAGAGGAAAAGGCCTAGTTCCACAGAGGCTACGAATCAAGCTACAGGTATTCTGCTGTAATATCATTGGAGAGAGAGGGAAATTGGTCCAATCCTTCATATATGATTTAGTGAGGTTGTAGTACCTTATTTCACCAGTAGATGCAATTTTTACACAATCCCCTAAAGTCATGTTGCGCTTTCATTTACGACTTAGTGAAGGTTTTACTCCCTTATTTCACTCATGGATGCACTTTTTATACAATCCTAAAGTCATGGTGCGCTTCCAGTAATGTGTTTTCTGCCGTCTTGCTTTCTTTTTGGTTAATTTCAATAGTTTCTTTTTAGAGCTGTTAGCATAGAAGGTCAAGCAATGGGTGATGAAAAAAGGGCCTTTGTAGTTGGGTTAAGTAATGTAATTTCTGCTGTTTTTTTTTTTTTTTTTTTTTTTTTTTTTTTTTCCCTGGCCATTATTTTACTTCAATTGTTATCTTAGTAGGTCAGGAATCGAGGGATGGAAAAGTAGCCTTATATCATTGTAATTACTGCAATAAGGATTTATCGGGGAGAATTCGCATGAAATGTGTGGCATGCCCAGATTATGACCTTTGTGTGGAGTGCTTTTCTGTTGGAGCCGAGCTTACACCTCATAAAAGTAATCATCCTTATAGGGTTATGGTAAGTACCCTTATTAGTATATGTTATTACATTGGCCCTTTTTATTTAAACCATTGGGCACGGTTACTTGTCTTAGGTGTGTCGTCAATTGAATCTACAATAAGTATTCTATCTCCTTCTACGTGTTCTTTAATAGATATATGTTGTACTGTCCTAGGAGTTAGAAGTCTTTTTCATATAAGTTGATGCTGCTAATAAGGCAATCAACTCAAACTTGCGAATGGGTTGTTACTTATATGTACCATAACCATCTGCTTCTTTACTAATGGACACTAGTATTTATATTAGCTTATACTAACTTAAAGGTTTACTCCAACTGCTACATTAGCCTTGAAAGGATATTTTCCTATCTACTAGATGTGAACGGCTAGTTTCACAAGATTTTTTACCGTTAAACCTTTGCCTCGATTTATTTTATCCGTACTCAAAGGTTGTAGATGTTTACTTTTCAATAAAACCTTGCTAAAATAAGAAGTTGGATGAACGTGTTGAATTAAATATCACGTATTTTGGTAGAGTTCAAGTATTCAATAAAAATACCCTGCTTTCAATGCACAATATAAAATAGATCAAGTTTATTGAAATGGTTCCATTATTGTTGTTAATGAACCGTTTACTTTATTATTTCAAGCGAGAGCTACACTTAGCTACACTTAGATGTTGGTTTTTTGCGTATTGAAAAACTACCTATTCTTTTTTTATTACCTTAATGGCCTTGTAAGAGTTTTCTTTAATTTATATCCATCATTACTGTTGCCTTCAATTAATGGATCTGAGTTGCGTAAAATACTGATTTGTTGTTTACACACATTTACTCATAAGATGGAAAAACTTTTTCTGACAGGATAATTTGTCATTTCCTCTTCTATGTCCAGATTGGCATGCAGATGAAGAGAGCTTACTTTTGGAGGTATGATGATGATTACTTGAGGGTCTTCTACTAGATTCTTTTTGCACTTATGCATATGTAAATCAAGGTTTTAACAAAATATGCACTGATTATAACTTTTCTCTCCATTACAAATATTATTCTAGCTTCATCCTCTTCTTATATTGATTTAGGGCCACACAATAGTCATCCTCTGTTAAGATTATGATCTAGTCATCAATCTGAATACACCTCGAACATTGTAGTCTTTTAGAGCTTACTTGTAATATCGTTTTATTTTATGATCACATAAATTCCAATTACATATACCACTTCATTATTTATCGTTTCTTCAAGTCAAAATGCCTATATATATATATATATATATATATATATATATATACACGCGTAAGATGTTTGATAATAAATGCTCAACTCTTTACTTATTAGTGGTCTATACCATCTATAGGAAGTTTCTTGAAATACTCTGATCAAGTTTTCCCATCAGGGATCCTGCTCCCCCCATAATTTTTGAACTCTAGTTATCCTGATCTTGGGCCAAAATCACTGAATATTCAGGGCATTGCTGTGTATGGATTTGGAAACTGGGATGGAGTTGCAGAGCATGTTGGAACAAAGAGCAAGTTGCAGTGTCTCAATCACTATAATGCTATGTATATGAACTCCCCTTGCTTCCCTCTTCCTGTAAGACTGTTGGATCAACTTGCATTTGTTGTTTTGTTCTATACTATACATAATCAATCTTCTGAAACTGAAAATGAGAACAGTATTGTCTACTCTATTTAGGATCTGTCACATGTTAAGGGTAAGAGCAGGGAGGAGCTCCTCGCCATGGCTACAGTCCCTGGTGAGGTCAAGAAAGGTAATGAATTATATCTCTTTCCCACTGTTGGTTAGTACCTAGATGTCAAAGTTAATGAACCTGTGTCTTTAGATAATTACCTTTTTTGAATAACCGTGGACAAAAGCGTGTTTGTTGACTTCATTTGTCAAACAAAAATATGTATTGTTATATTTCCTACTACCACTAACATATTTCTTCTTTGTGATCATCGATATTGCATTTGGACAGTCATCCAATGGACTCTTTCTTTTTCTGAAATTGTAATCTAATGCATGCATATTTGTTGGAAATGCACCCTTTTTCATCTGGTGCAGATTTCAGTCAGTATTATACTTGCGAGAGCTAAAAATGTGAATATTCTAGTACAAAATGTGGAGACTATATTTGTGTATTGTTTACTGCAGAGTTTCCTATGGTAGGGGAGCATAACCTTAATGAAGGGTCTTCATTATCAGCGAGAGTCAAGTATAACCATTTGCATTTTCATTTCTGTTCATGTTCCTCTTTTTTCTTCGTTTAATCCCTCTCTAAATATTCTTATCTGTTATCAGATGTGAAGAATCGAAAAAAGAAGACTCTGCCCATCAAACCTCATCAAGTGGAACTGCAGGTAGCTTAATAAATACTGTTCTTTTCTGCACTCTCGTATATGAATGTGTTCCTAAAAAGGAATATGCTTTCTTTAACATGTTCGATTTCATACTATAATAGATGAAATCGTTTGTAGGTTCAATCAGTGGTAGCACATTTTCAGGTGCAGTAAAGAAGTCGAACAAACCACAGATAAAGGATGAAATCAAACAAGGAGGTTTGTTTTCTGCATTTTGTAAACCATTGCTTCCCTGCTTGAGTTGCTGTGACATTCTCACCATCACATGGAATTTTAAGCCCATGTGACTTCCTTTGTTGCCAAGAACATGAGCATTATATAGCACTTGATATTCTTGTTCATGTAAACCATATTTGAAAGTTTCTCGTAGCTCTAAAAAAGTTACTTATCTTCGGGTTTTCAAGTGACCGCTTTAATTCAATGGAAAATCGGGCATCTACGTTAGTTTTTTTTCCCCCCTTCACTGTTCTTTTTTAATATTTGCAGAATCTGAAGCAGACAGAAGCTTTAGTGAGAAAAAACCTAGGGTGTTAGGTGACAGTGGGCCTTCTGTGGTTGAGTTGAGTGGATATAACTTCAAGCGGAAGGAGTTCGACATTGAATATGACAATGATGCTGAGCATTTACTAGCAGATATGGAATTCAAGGACACTGACTCTGCAGCTGACCATGAACTTAAACTGAGGATTTTGCGCATATACTCAAAGAGGTGCGACAAAACCGATTTAGTATTATCTTAGATGGTGTGGTTATGTTGCTGCTCAGAATTTTATTATTTTGTTATTAAGGGGATAGGAAGTTCGAAATTCTCGGGTTTAAGCCTCCATTTTGAATACTTGATTGCCTCTATACTGATCAGCAGGTGGGTCATAAGCAGGAGGAGAATCTTGATACTCCAATTATTATTAGTATTACTTCTTAAACTACTTTAGCATTATCATTACTATCTTGAGAGTGATTATTTTGTTAATCTGAAGCAATTGTTATCCAAAGCATTAATATTGTTCTTCTAATTAGTTTATGCTACTGTATGCAGATATTTTGGCAATCTTTGTTTAATTGATTATTAATAATCTAGATTCATATGCATTTGGACATCTTGGCAGGCTTGATGAAAGGAAACGCAGGAAGGAATTCATACTGGACAGAGATCTACTCTACTCCGACCCATTTGAAAAACATTTGTCTCCTGAAGAGAGGGCAATATGTCAGCCCTACAAGGTCTTCATGCGGTTCCACTCCAAGGAAGACCATGAAGAGCTTCTTAAGAATCTCATTGAAGAACATCGCATTGTGAAGAGAATACAAGAACTCCAGGTTTAGTTATTGACTTTGCCTTTTAAATTATGCGGCGGCTGCTTGGTGCTATCAATTGACTGGTAATTCTATCTGGAAAGAGAAATAATCAGGCTAGGATACAATTGAAAATACATGTGCATGCAAATATTTGTATAGATTTGGAGTCCCTGACCTTTGTTTTTTCCACATGCCCTTGCATTTTCATTCGTTTGTTCAATGGGAACTTGGTTTTTTGCTCTCAAAATGAAATCAAGTAAGAATAAGTTGTTATCTGGGTGCTGCTGCATACTCATTTTACGTTGAGGCTCATGGCATTTTAAGCCACCGTAGGGAGAAAAAAACTTGGGCGGTTGGATAGGAGAACGAAACATTCTTTATAATGGTGTGGAAACCTCTCCCTAACCAACACATTTAAAAACCTCGAGGGAACTCCAAAAGGGAAAGTCCAAAGAGGACAATATCTGCTAGCTGTGGGTTTGAGCTACTATAAATGGTATCAAAGTTAGACACTAGGCGATGTAACAGTGAGGAGCTTGAGCCCCAGAGGGAGGTGGACACGAGGTGGTGTGCCAGCAAGGACGCTGGGCCCCAAAGCGAGGTCGATTGGGGGGTCTCACATTGATTAGAGAAGGAAACGAGTGCTAGCGAGGACGCTGGGCCCTGAAGGGGGTGGATTGTGAGATCCCACATTGGTTGAGGAGGAGAACGAAACATTTTTTATAAGGGTGTAGAAACCTCTCCCTAGCAGACGCTTTTTAGAAACTTGAGGGGGACCCCAAAACGGAAAGCCCAAAGAGGACAATATCTACTAGCGGGGTTGATATGATCAAAATTTCTTATTTCAGACTACTTTGCATGATCATCATATTGCAGGAAATCTCTCTATTGTATGATTTAACTAATTTAATATACATCTTGTAAGTATAGGAAGCTCGAGCTGCTGGATGCCGAACAATTGTCGAATCAAATAGATTTCTTGATCAGAAAAGGAAAGAAACCAGAGACAGCAGCAAGAGAGTAAAGGAAAATAGTCGAGCTGTTCCAAGTGATGTATCAAATCATCTCAAAGGAGAACATGATGACAATCCCAGGGGCAGTGTAAAAGAATCTCCAAGATCGCAAGGCAGCGGCAAGGAACCATCTCCAGCAACAACGTGGATTTCGAGCTCGATTCACGATTGGGACATCTCGGGATTCGCAGGCGCTGATTTACTATCTGAAATGGTGAGAACATTTTCTCCTGTCTTCCATATTTCTCTGGTTGGACATTGGTTCTCTCCTTGCTGTGATAAACCGTTCGTCGATGTTATGTTTAATCGTTTTTCGATGTCTTCGTGTAGGAGAGGCGACTTTGCTGTGAGATACGAATATTACCAGCTCATTATCTGAAAATGGTGGATATCATATCAGTTGAGATGCTAAAAGGCAGTGTTACAAAGAAATCTGATGTCCATGGTCTGTTCAAGGTGGATCCAAGTAAGGTAGATAGAGTTTATGAGATGGTTGTGAAAAAGGGAATTGCTCAAGCATGACTTAGAGAAAAGCCGAGATTGAACCACCGACCTTTGGAATGGTAATTGGTGATTTATCCACTTTGTTATGTTCATATTAGCAACTTGATGGTTCGATTCTCGCTCGAAAACCTAATTGATATAAGATTAACTACTCGTATATTGTATCGAGTAAGAAATTTTTTATGATTTTCGTTATCGAAAATAATTGGTATTTCAAAATTGGAAACTATAGCCATTTTCTAACTTGGTTATTTCTCGAGGCCATCAGAAGCAATTACCCGAACGACACGTCGGTTTTTGGGTTGTGTCGTGACCACCGATCCCAGTAGAGGCGGTGCTGTCGGTAGCGGGAATTCTGGGTGCAGGTTCACCGGAGTTATTTGAGGCTTTGGATGAAAGGCCTCAAGAGTCTATCACACATTTGATATTTCAGTCCAAAATTGAGATAAACGGTAGTTTAGATGTAAATAACCCTAATCTTTTATGTAACCGTAGTTCAGATGTAAATAACCCTAGTATTTTATGGTACTCCTCGAGTAAAATAACTCAAAAGTTAGGCTTACGCTCTTTCAAGGTCAAAGCAAAAGTACAATAAATTTTAGCCTACGACTTTGCCTCCCTAAAACAAAAGGAGTTTGTTCGTGCCTCCCTAAAACAAAAGGAGTCCGCTCGTGCCTCCCTAAAACAAAAGGAGCCTCTTTAAGGGTAGCCTATGACTTTTCCTCCATAAAACAAAAGGAGCCCGCTTGTGTCTCCCTAAAACAAAAGGAGCCGGTTCGAGGGTAGTCTACGACTTTGCCTCCCTAAAACAAAAGGAGCCTGTTCGAGGGTAGTCTACGACTTTGCCTCCCTAAAACAAAAGGAGTCTGTTCGAAGGTAGCCTACGACTTTGCCTCCTTAAAACAAAAAAAGCCTGTTCGAGGGCCGACCAACCCTAATATTTTAGTACGTTAGAGAAGAAGGTGGACGCGGAATAATGATTGTGTAGCACTAATGAAAAGATTTTAAAATTCACCTCACAACCGGCCTCACTAGGTGGAGGGCAAATATGTGAAGTCCAAAATCACCGGTAGCCTTTATTCCGACCTGCCGCCTTCATTCCCAACATTTTTCTCCTCTCGTCGGAACTCCCGCCGTTGCATCTCTGTAATTTTGAAGCATTTGACTTCGTTTTCCATTTCACCGTTCCGGTATTCAACTTCTTC
This sequence comes from Cucurbita pepo subsp. pepo, assembly GCF_002806865.2. Classification (NCBI taxonomy): domain Eukaryota; kingdom Viridiplantae; phylum Streptophyta; class Magnoliopsida; order Cucurbitales; family Cucurbitaceae; genus Cucurbita; species Cucurbita pepo. The sequence continues at coordinate 4,970,931 of NC_036643.1, forward strand.
TCCTCAATGTCCTCCTCGAGCATCCTCTTCCGAGCTTCCAGGAGCCTGCACCGGAGCTCGCCGATCCTCATTGGCAACCAATCACAGAACTGCCGAACTTTTCCGATTCTCTACAGGCAATTTCACGGTCTCGTTGATGAGATCTCCGGCAAGGTTGAGGTTCTTAAGCCGTGTTTTCAAGGTTCTCTCCTCTCGTGTTTTAGTTAGGGTTTTTGTCACCATTGAATAGGCACTGTTCCATTCTGAAATCTTACTGTTTCGCTTGCGATTGCGCAATCTTTAGTTTCATGCTCTCATCACTCTTTGTGAGATCTTTGATTTCTATTCAATCTGGTTTGAAAAGTACAGAGAGTTTTCGTAACTAAATTGAAAAATCGAAAGGTGATTTCATCTGGATATGAACGAACAATGAACTTGTGAGTTTTTCTTGATTGCTGTTGATGTAGCATTGTTTCTTTAACATGATTTTGCATTTCTCATCATGTCTTAACCTGCATTGTTCTTAGATTTGGTACTTTCGGTGAATTTTTGCTCGCCAATGTTAGGATTCAAGGTTGTGTTTCCTGTCACTGATTAATAGGCTTCCTCTTCCAGTCTGCTCCAGTTCATGTGTCTCTACTAAATCATATAGTCTTCAATCCTTTCCCCTTCCAAAGATTTGGATTATCCTCTACTGCTTCCCATGAATCTTCTGAAAATGAAGAGAGGAGTGCAAAACAAGGTACTGTGAATTCTGAAGTGTCTAACCAAGCAGAGGAATTGAGTTCTACAACGGATTCCCATTCCACCAAGTCAAAATCAAGACGACAGAGAAGGCGGACAATAAGAACTGCATTTTCCAATTCGGATTCTGAGAGCGACGAACAACCTTCCATGGATGATCTAGTTAAATCACTGACACGAAAGGAAGAGCTTCTGAAGTCTAAGCACAAAGAGATTGAGAAAATGCAAGAGAAAGTCCTCTGTTCTTATGCAGAAATGGAGAATGTTATGGACAGGACAAAACGTGAAGCAGAGAATTCAAAGAAGTTTGCCATTCAGGTTTCTTGAATGTCATTCTCTTAATGCTATAAATTTTACGTCGGGTTTCCTCCCGGTACTCGGTTTGCTTAAACACGAGCTCATGTGTGTTATCATATGTTTGACAGAATTTTGCAAAGAGTTTGCTTGATGTTGCTGACAACTTGGGAAGAGCTTCATCTGTTGTTAAAGACAGTTTCTCAAAAATTGATGAATCTGAAGATCCAAGTGGAGCCGTAGCTCTTCTAAAAACCCTTTTAGAAGGGGTTGATATGACTGAGAAACAGCTTATGGAGGTAAATTTATATGCATAATTCACAAAACCCTTCAAGAGGAAAGCCACAAGTTTAGTCGATTGTTCTAAGGCTTAAGACACTTGTTCTTCAGGTATTTAAGAAGTCGGGGGTCGAGAAATTCGACCCTACAAGCGAGCCATTTGACCCGCATAAGCATTATGCTGTATTCCAAATACCGGATGGATCTAAGCCAGACGGCACTGTGGCTGTTGTGCTGAAGGTACTAGTTCCAATTTGTTATTCTGCTTATTCTCACAAGAACAAATGCATCTTAGTTCATATGCCAAGCAAAATTCATTTGATCAAACTGGAAAGGAACTGTCTTTTAGACTAAGCTATAAACAAATTTAGGAACAGCCATGTTAATGCATCATAACAAATATTTGCTTTCAACTTCTTTCAAGAACATGAGATCATCACTGATTATTTTAGGACACTGAATTGGTTGTGGAGAGATGTGATTTTCTCATGTTTTTTTTTTATGATAGTCTGGATATATGCTACATGATCGAGTTCTTCGGCCAGCCGAGGTTGGTGTGACTCAAGCAGTGGAAGATAATTAGACCGATTAATGTCTAAAGATACTGAAGCTGCTATGGCAGGCTCCCAAAAACAAGAACAAGAACAAGAACAAGAACATGGTGTTTGAGGTGCAAACAACCATTCTATCTTTCCAATTGAATTAGAACTTATTTTTCTTTTGTTAAAAAGAATAGCATTGAGTTATTCATATACATACCCACCATATGTGGTGCTTAAGACATTGTTACAAGCAAGCTTCATGTTTAAGGGGTCAAGGACAGAAGTCATTCCCAAGATTATCTACATGTTCAAGCCAAAAACCCGGATTAACGATGGTGCACGAGGGTTTCTAGCCAGTGCGACCATCTCGAGATGTAATCAAAACCCCTTGTGAGATCCCACATCGGTTGGGAGGGGAACAAAGCATTTTTTAAAGGTGTGGAAACTTCTCTCTAGTAAACGCATTTTAAAACCTGAAGGGAAGCCCAAAAGGGAAAAACCAAAAGGGACAATATCTACTTGCAATGAGCTTGGACTGTTACACTCGTTCTCTCGAGCGTTTATGGCCATTGTAGACCAAGTGTGCATGAGGATTTCGATTTACACATTTATTCAAAGCTTTTCATCCTAGGAAGAGAGACCAGGCAGCTTCGCTTACTCTATATGAACATTTTGAAAGGGCTTGTTTTTCCCAAAGCATTCTGATTGCACATTATTCAGGAAGAATAAATACACTTTCCATAACAAGCAAATTCTGAGAAAGTCGTCCTAGATTATATACTGATCCATCCCCCAGTAACACCCTAAGATCATATACAAACAGTCACTATAACATACTATGCTTCCAAGTTACTACTGCATGAGATACTAATTTCATAAGAGACTTGCTTCTTCTGCTATACCATTGTCCATAGGGTAAACCCAGTTTCAGCTCGGTCCCGTTTGCAGACTTTAAGAGCTCTTACCGGCAGAGTCTTGTTTCGGGTTCTGACCATTCAAGCACAAAGCCAAATCTAAATTGTTCCTGTTTCCATCCCGTGGGCTGTTCAGAATCTTGCTTGTTTCCTGCAAAGAGAATGATTCAAGTTCATCAAGTTCTTGAGAAGATCTACCATTTTGTACTGTTAGATCTACCATTCAAGTTCATCAAGTTCATCAAGTTCTTGAGAAGATCTACCAATTTGTACTGTTAAATCTACCATTCAAGTTCATCAAGTTCATCAAGTTCTTGTGAAGATCTACCATTTTGTACGGTTAGATTTACCATTCAAGTTCATCAAGTTCATCAAGTTCTTGAGAAGATCTACCATTTTGTACTGTTAGATCTACCATTCAAGTTCATCAAGTTCATCAAGTTCTTGAGAAGATCTACCAATTTGTACTGTTAAATCTACCATTCAAGTTCATCAAGTTCATCAAGTTCTTGTGAAGATCTACCATTTTGTACGGTTAGATTTACCATTCAAGTTCATCAAGTTCATCAAGTTCTTGAGAAGATCTACCATTTTGTACTGTTAGATCTACCATTCAAGTTCATCAAGTTCATCAAATAGCTACATTTTCTATGATTATGTTAATCTGGTAAACTATGCCACAGTTCATGAGTATGTGAATTGGAACTTGTCCCTAAGTGTGCCCCACTAGTAAAGATGATTTCCATTCTTCCTGGTTCCCTGAATCCAGAACTATACAGAGAAACCCAGTTTTATAACGAAAAAAACAGAACCACTCAAGTTTTCCTTTTCATTTTGTTTAGCTTTTTTTAGAACGGCGATGGAGATTCGAATCTCCAACCTCAAAGGAAGGAGTACATATTAAATGTCGTTGAGCTATGCTCATGTTGAACAAAACCTAGGACACGGACATGACACAAACATGTTTATTAAGTATACACATGAACTAGTTTATGCATCTATATGCTTATAAAAATGAGTTCGATGCATTTCAATACCATTTTTGTTTTGTATAATTATGTGTCTATTTATCGTACTTAAATGTTCAACGAGCACAAGTTCAATACATGTCCAACAAGTGTTGGAGCGTTTAAGTGTCTGGTATGGACACACTAGCCAAACTAAAGTGTCCGTTTTAGCACAACAATATGTGAGCAGATCCTCTAACCTTCGTATATGTCTAAATTAGTTGAGCTATGTTCTACGATCGTTCAGAAGATAAACGTGTAGAGAGCAAGTACAAGAACAAAGAAACTTCACTAAGTTAAATAAACCAAGTTGAAATCAATCAGTCACCTGAGTTTCTTCCTTGAAAACCTCATTGACATTTAGATCTCCCTGGGCGTCATTGCCCACAGTAGCCGTCTTCGACGCCGACTGGTCCATTTCTTTCACTCTAACTTCATCTTTGACACTCCTCAATCCTGCATTTTTCTGCTCCTCCAGCACAGCAATCTGCACATCACAACCAACACACACACACACAAATTGTTTGCTCGGAGTTTTAAATCCTAATCAAGAACAACAGGAAACAATAAGAAAAGAGTACGAGATGACCTATACTCACTCATAATCAAGACACAAATGAACAGAAACCACATCCTTTCATGAATCGTTGCCAAAAGTAAGCGCATACTAAAATCGGTAACTAGAAATCAAAAAGCACTGAATCATCCATAAAAAAATCAACGATATACGAGATTAACGAAGAATTTCAAACGGAATCGCAATCGCTCGCTCACCAAACACAGAGCATCAATCGGACATGAAAATGGATTCAAATAGAGCTTCAAACTTACAGGAGTGTAACGGAACTTCCGTCTAGGAGGCTCTTCAGGCGGCGCGGCAGTTCCGTCCGCTTCCGATGAAGTAGACGGATGAATCGGAGTCCAGCGACAGAGAAGAAGCTTCTGAGCGTTGGATTGGGACTGAGAAGAAGTCTGGTAATTGACACCGGAGGAAGATGAAGAGGCCAGCACCCACTTCTTCTTCCACCTCCGGACGGGGCCGTTGAAGACGGTGGCCGCCGGACCGTACCGCGACGAGGCTCGGCCCAATCTGGATCCGATTCCCTCCATTGAAGTTGAAGCCCCAGAAAAATTTTCTTCGGCACCGAGTCCGTGAAGCTTCCACTCGTAGACAACCGCCGTAACAACAAAACGACACCGTATTTTAACTTACTGTGAATACCATACTTGTAAATAACCTGAAAATGTAAGGGCATTTTGGTACTTTCCATTCATTTCTTAAATTTAACGAAAATATTTTGTATTTTCTTTCCATTTAAAAAGTTTATATTTTTGATTCCTCAAATTATAAAGTCGAGCGTTACATTCATATTCTTTGTAAAATCTAAGCAATCTTATTCCATATCCTTATTTTGTAGGACCCGCATGCTCGATATGAGTTTAATGTTTCTAAACTTGTCGTAAAAGTTGCTATAAACGTTATACGGTTTTCAAGTATCTCAAACCATCTCGACTTTCCCGCCTTTCAAATCTTTGAGTCAATCAAAGAAATAACGGTAAAAACGGTAGTAATTGAAAAATAGCTAAAACTACAAGATTGGGCGGTTCGTAGTACGATTTTCGGACGCAATTACTCGGTTCATAAACGCTCCTCCTCCTCTCTCAGTTGCCTATGAATTTCTCCTCCCTTAACTGCAACAAAACAAGCCCGAAACCCCTAAATAGTGGAAAAATCTAGATTCATTGACCCAAAATTGAACCGAATTCCAAAATAAAAATCAAGGAAAGATCGAGCTTACCACCAACCCTATTGTGATGCTTCTGTCGATAGATAAGGCACAATGATCAACAACGACGACATAACATATACATACAGTATAGTTGACAATCATTCTTATGATAACAACGTGCTAAAGAAGTCAAACAGTCACCAAAATAAGTTTTTCCCTAAAACAAAAAATCAAATCGTAGCCAAACATAAGCTCAATGCCACCACATACGATTGTACAAAGCTGTTCAAGAATAATTCCTAGTTGATGACACGAGCGACGATGATTTTTAGGGTTTTCCTTAGGTTGCATGCCCACCCGTTCTGAGACAAACCCGTGCTAATACCTTTTACACTCACGACTTGAACTTTCTTTCCCTCAAATATAGGTCGTTACACTGTGATGTCCCACATTGGTTAGGGAGGAGAACAAACCACCATTTTATAAGGGTGTGAAAACCTCCCCTAGCAAACATGTTTTAAAGCTGTGAGGGGAAGCCCAAAAGGAAAAGTCCAAAAAGAACAATATCGGCTAGCGATGGATTTGGGTCGTTACAAATGTGTCAGCCTTCTCGCTATTTCCTGAAGGGGGGTAGACACGAGGCGGTGTGCCAGTAAGGACGCTGGGCCTCGAATGGTACTTTCTTCTCGCTGTTTCCTGAAGGGGGGTAGACACGAGGCGGTGTGCCAGTAAGGACGCTGGGCCCCGAATGGTACTTTCCTAGTAGACGCGTTTTAAATCCTTGAGGGAAAGCCCAAAGAGGACAACGAAAGCCCGAAAGGGAAAGCTCAAAGAGACAACAAACCCACCGACAACAAACCCACCATTTATAAGGGTGTGGAAACTTCCCCCTAGTAGACGCGTTTTAAAGCCTTAAGGGGAAGCCCGAAAGGAAAAGCTCAAAGAGAACAATATCTGCTAGCGGCGGATCTGGGTCGTTACATACACATTGCGACTTAAAACAATATTATCCCAGTTTAAGTACCTCACGAACCCATTTTAAATCAATTATACTCAACACTGGTTAAGATATATACTCATTCCGTACATATTAGCATCGATCTAAGATGATCAAAGCCCGTCAACTATAAGCACATATTCTTTTTATAGCTACAAAGTCAGTAAATGACTCACAAACCATCCCATTACAAAGTTATAATAAACAAAAAGAAAAGACAGAATATGGGCAGCTCCTTTGACCTCTCTCTTTTGCCTGTTTGATTCATGTTCTTTCCTATGTAACATATCACATCCTTAAAAGACACAACAAACAAACACCAAAAGAGAGAAGAAAGCACTGTGTTTTGTTATATGTTCTTTGGTTGTTGTTCGTCTCTTGTTTATGCAAGCGAAAGCGATGCCACAATGTGAAAGAATTGAAGCTTCTCGAGAAGGTCTTTAGCATGATTCGTTGCTCTACGTTCCACTCGACTGAAGAGCTCCTCGCTTAGCCGATCACCGATATGGGCGTCGACGAGAACACCAGAGACGCTTCGACAACTGTTGGCTAATGCTCGACCGACCTCTGCTGCATCGTCAGGCTGGTTCACTACTAATGGGCTACCTCCCTTGAAAACCTCAAGCTTGTTTATCGAAAAGGAACCATCTGCTTCTACTACTTCCTTGAAGTCTTGCAAACTAGGAGCATACACGGGAATGTTGAAACTATCACGTTTCTCACTACTGATCAATCCCTGCAGTAACAATAACACGCTCGTCTTATTAGATAATTAGATAATTTATTAAATTTTAAATTCATAGTATTAAACGAATCATCAGTTAGATTATAACGGTCTTATTCAATAATTTCTCGATCGTGGTAACACAATCATTTTCCTTGTGACAAGTGGACGGTAGGATGGAATTGTGAAATGAAGGATCAGACGGTGAGGAATGATGGGGGGTTTAATCATGACCAATGGATGTGCATCACAAAAGTAGAAAGAAAAAGGGTTTAGTGAGACCGGCAACACCCAATTATTATTCCTAATTATGGGCTATTTTTTTTGCTTTTTTGGTCTGCTAAAGGACAGATATGAACAAGTGGGTGGGGATATTTTTCAGTTGCATTTTTACGTACGAAATTAAATCCCACAAAATTAATCAACGGCTGTGATTATTCTCTCTAAAAAAATGTTTTCTTTTAAATAATCAACGGCTGTGATTATTCTAAAAAAAAAAAGAATTAAATGGCCCATTTATTTAAAAATATATATAAAGTGCATGAGAATAAGCTAAAAATTACATATTTATATTTTTTTTAAATTTTTTTTAGGTTAAATTAAAATTTTAATTTGTTTATATAGTTCGGACATATTTTATTTCGTCGTGTTGTCTAGCTCATATGGTTTATGCTTAATTTCGATTTGATTTCAATTTGCTCCTTAAGTTTACTATTAATTTCAGTTTGAGCCGTATATTTCTAAGAATTATAATTTAACCCCTAAAATATTAAATGGGTTAAATTATAATTTGGATAAAATTCTAATATAATTTTTATAATTTGATATATTATTTAATTTCTTAAAATATAGGGAAGATTTTTAATTTTTAAATTATAAGGGGTAAATTCTAAATTTTCTTAAATTATAGGGACTAAATTGATAATTTAACCGTTTTTTTATAAATAAGTTTAAATAAAATTTATGAAAAAATCCAAAAAATAAAAATAAAAATGTTGGTATTAAAAAGAATTAAGATATATATTTGTACCTCTTGGACAAGATCATCCCAAGCATCCTGAAAGTGGGTCCCAAAGAGGAGGCCGGCGCCACCTTGGTCGGTGGGGTCCAGTGAGGTCCGTCCCAAGCAGACAAGGAACATGGACCCACCTCTCTTCAGCTCGTGGGCCCTGGCCCACAGAAATCCGGCTAGGTCCGTCTGAAATTGCTTCCGGTAAGCCGCCGCCGCCGCCTCGTTTGCGCCGTGGATCGACACCCTCCCTCTGTTGTACGCCGTCGACCTCACATCCACCACGCTCTCCGGCACCTACGTGTCCGTGGGTCCCACAAACTCAGATTATTAGATTAAATTATTATTATTTTAAATTTTTATTCAATTTTGAAAGTTTTTTAAATTAAGAAATTAAAAAAAAGAATATTTAAAAAGTTTAATAAAAAAACTATCTAATATTTTTAAAATATTAATAAAATAAAAAATATTATCAATAATAACGAAAATGCTTACGTCATTACTCCTCGGGAATATTAAAATTAAATCCAACCAAAAATAATAGAAAAAGAAAGTCAATAGTTACAATTTATTATTATTATTTTTATTATTATATTTTTGCAAATTTCAACCGCCATGCATATAATAATAATAATAATAATAATAATAATTTAGAATCTCCAACAAAATATTCCATTGGAGAGTTTTTTTTTAATTAAAAATTAATATAATTTCGAGTACATTTAAAATTGATTAGGTAAATAATTATTTTCAAATTAAAATGAATTGTAATTATAAATTATTTTTTATATTTAATTTTAAAAAAACAAACAAATATTAACCTGAGAGAGCCAATGCAAGGAAAACGCGGAGTGAAAAACATCGATGGACCGAGCTGGGAACAGGCGGCGGTAGAAGGAGCCGGGAACGCCGGCGGCGAAGTAAGAGCGGTGGTTGTCGGCAGCGAGGCACTCCTCCATGCTGCCGCCGTAAGTGGCCAACGGGGGGAGGAGCTGGAAGAGGGTATTGAAGTCATTTCCAGGGAGATCGGAGAAAAAGGCAGAAAATTCCGGTGGGTCGACGGCCAAGGCCTCAAAGCGCTTTATAATGTGCTTTATGATGACGTCGATGATGTAAATGGTGTTGCTGCCGCAGCTGCAGCCGAGATCCACCACGACGAAGGGGAGTTCCGGCGAGTTGAGATGAACTCCGTCTAGTGTTTCTTTTAGGAGATGAAGGACTGATCGGGCATGTTGTGCTTGAGCTTGAGAATTGTTGGCGTAGCTTGCTTCGCCTTTACCGCCTTTCATGCTTAGCATTCGCTCGAGTTTGATGTTCGAAACGATGACGTTGTCGCCCTTGGGAGCCATGGGAAAGGCGTTGTGCTTTTTATGGCTAAGGTTTGGAGAAGGGAAGAGTGTTTGTGAGAGGGTTTTATGGTGAGGGTGCTAAGTTAGTGATGAAAGATGGTTGGCTTAAGAGAGTTGGATATTTATAAAGAAGAAAAGGGGTAAAAATAATAACTTCTATTCTTTCTTTCCCTTCACCAGTAAAAAGATTAGTAGATATCCATTTATGGAACCGAACATGAAATGAAGAGGGATCCGGGATGGAGATTAGATTATCCAGCCTTGACCCACCAAAATCTCCGATGGGCTTGAGCTGGTACAACTGATATCAAAGTCAAACACTGGGCGGTGTGATAGTGAGGATGCTGGGTCCTGAAGGAGGGTGGACACTGAGCAGTGCGCTAGCGAGGACGCTGGGCGCGGAAGACACCAGACGGTGTGTCAGCGAGGATGCGGGGCCCCAAAGGAGGGTGGATTGTGAGATCCCACATTGGTTGGAGAGGGGAACGAGCATTCTTTATAAGGGTGTGGAAACTTGTTCCTAGGAGACACATTTTAAAAACCTTGAGGGGATTCTGGAAGGGAAAGCCAGAAGAGGACAATATTTGCTAGTGGTGGACTTTTGTTGTTACAACTGATATCAAAGTTAGACATCGGGCGGTGTGATAGCCAGGACGCTAGGCCTTGAAGGAGGGTGGACACCGGGTAGTGTGCTAGCGAGGACGTTGGACCCTGAAAGAGGGTGGACACTGGGCAGTGTGCTCGTGACGACACTGGGCCCTGAAGGAGGGTGAACACAAGGCATTGTGCCAACGAAGACACTGGCCCCAAATAGGGTGGATTATGAGATCCCACATCGGTTGGAGAGTAGGAACGAACATTGTTTATAAGGGTATGGAAACCTCTCCCTAAGAGACAGCATTTTAAAAACCTTGATGTGAATCCCAGAACCGAAAGACTGAAGAGGACAATATCTGACAATGGAGGGCTTAGATTTTCCATCATTGACCAGCTCAAATCTCCGCTTTCCTTCACTCTATTATTGATTTATTATTATGTTTTCAATTTTTCTAGTAATAAACGATTTTTTTTACGATAGTTAGAATTGAAATAGGAGACAAGAACGGAGATGGAGAGGTTTCATTGTCTCCACTCCACTCTCGATGAACGTCTCTAATTATTAATTAATAAAAAAAGTTTATATAAATGGATGGGCAGAAATGCAAATATATAAAAATATTGGGGCTCACATGCATAAGATAAAAAAAATCCTAGATTTCCGCCGGATTTTGATGTATATTAATTATCTAAGCTTAATTAATATTATTAAACCTAGTTTTGGCAGCTAATGCAAACTGAAATAACAGAAATTAATCATCCAACTCAACTGTTTTTATAACAATATTTATATACATAGGGTTAGTTATTGTTTGTTAATGAAACTTAATCCAATAGGGAGTAGTGGCATGTATAATATTAAATTCAAATGTAGAACCCGAAAAGTTACCATAGGTTAATCTAGCAGTAAAAATTAAATTACTTGTCGGACCTTAGGCGAGGTTTGTCTTCACCAATCAAACATCACTTGTGCGAAATCCAAGTTTGTTTAACCACACACGCTGCCTGCACGTGTATGTTAAATCGTCTGCGACACATTCGACATGCATTTACACTAGGCAAAGTCATTCGGTTCGACCTTGCTTCTACTCGAGACTAAGGTCTCTCAATGCAACGTCGCATCTCATCTTGTCATCTCGATCCCCATCGACATGGTCCATATGTCTTGACGTCATCTTGTCAACTCATTCGGTCATGCTATCAAGAATGGGCTCGCGTGTTGCTCATCTCATCAGGACTTCCCGAACATCCATCCATTCGGGTTCTATCGAGGCATCGACCCTCCCGTGCCCATGTCGTGTCATTTACAGATACCGTGCTGGATAGCAGGTGTATGTAGCAACCTCCAACACGCGGATTGGGGCGCAATACCGACACACCTGTACTGCCTGGTACTGTCCTTGAAAAACCCATTTCAAAGGAAGTCGCCCGAAACACTCGTCTTGACACGCTCGCCAACACTGTGACACATGTATGTGCTACAGGATAGCTCACTTAGGCCACAGGGCCCAGAGGTGGTGGAGAGCTTATCTCCCTACCCAATAGTTATATGTTGTAAGCCGTTGTTATTGCCTTTTTTGCTTGCATCACATATAACACCAATTTCAATCTTTCAAACTCTCTGCCCCCGTTTTCTAAAACTTTCTTCTTGAACCGGGACCAGAGACTCGAGCATACGTCACTTAGCCATAGGCGACACAAGAACAAATTGGCTTAACTCGTTGCTAGGAAGTCAGTGTCGCACCCTCCCAAGAGTTCAAAAATATATTTTCACAAAAATAGTTTTTTTTTTTTTTTTTAAAAAAAAACCTATAATTTTTTAAAGTGTTTTATATTTATTAAAATTAAATAAAAATATTTTTTTTTCGTAATAAAATTATTCCATAACTTTTATTAAATTCACTTTATACTATTAATTTTGTTTAAAATTGATAAACCCATTATTAATATCGTAATATAATGAGATAATTATTTAATTAAAGTATGATTATTACTAATTAACCGCTTTATTTCTTTTTCTAATATTTATTATTTATAATGATTTAATCTTTATAATTTCAAAAATATAACGTCACTGGTCACCAATAATCATTAAGACAATAAAAAAAAAATTAATAAATTTAATTAAAATTAACAAAAATAATGCTTTTTTTCATTTTTTAAATTTTAATTTTAAAAATTTAACCATAAATTTATGTATTTATGCAAAGAAACTTTAATTTTAAAATAATTAAAAAAAATATAATAAATTTATGTATTAAGTAATTAAGTTGATAATAATGGAAATTTAATTATAAATGGATTAATATATGTAATTAAAGGGATAAATACGGAAGAACAGTGATTAATTAGAAAGCAAGTTGATTAGTTTAACACAAATGATTGTGTTATTTGGAGTTATGAGTAATTATGTATTTTAAAGAGGATTAAAAAAATTAAAGCGTTCTAGCCTGACTATCTACAGCAATTCTATAATAATAGGTGTACAAATGATTGAGAGTTATTATTATTTTTTTAATTATATAAAAATATAGAGTTTTTTTTTTTTATTTCATAAATTAATTATATATCGAATGTATAATAAACCCTTAAATTTTTGCAAATTTATTATTATTTTTTTTTATTGAATGAACTGACGTTGATATATGCTAGTAGTAGGCTTGAGTTGTTATCAATGGTATCAAAGTTAGTTACTCTAAGGACACCGAGTCCTTAAGAGGATGGATTATGAGATCCTACAACCAAAATTAGTTACTTCGAGGATGGTGAGTCCCTAAGAGGGGTGGATTGTGAGATCCTACAACCAAAATTAGTTACTCTGAGGACACTGAGTCCCCAAGAGGGGTGGATTGTAAGATCCTACCACCAAAATTAGTTACTCCGAGGACGCTGAGTCCCCAAGAGGGGTGGATTGTAAGATCCTACCACTAAAATTAGTTACTCCGAGGACGCTGAGTCCCTAAGAGGGGTGGATTGTGAGATCCTACAACCAAAATTAGTTACTCCGAGGACACTGAGTCCCCAAGAGGGGTGGATTGTAAGATCCTACCACCAAAATTAGTTATTCCGAGGACGCTGAGTCCCTAAGAGGGGTGGATTGTGAGATCCTACAACCAAAATTAGTTACTCTGAGGACACTGAGTCCCCAAGAGGGGTGGATTGTAAGATCCTACCACCAAAATTAGTTACTCCGAGGACGCTGAGTCCCCAAGAGGGGTGGATTGTAAGATCCTACCACTAAAATTAGTTACTCCGAGGACGCTGAGTCCCTAAGAGGGGTGGATTGTGAGATCCTACAACCAAAATTAGTTACTCTGAGGACACTGAGTCCCCAAGAGGGGTGGATTGTAAGATCCTACCACCAAAATTAGTTACTCCGAGGACACTGAGTCCCCAAGAGGGGTGGATTGTAAGATCCTACCACCAAAATTAGTTACTCCGAGGACGCTGAGTCCCCAAGAGGGGTGGATTGTAAGATCCTACCACCAAAATTAGTTACTCCGAGGACGCTGAGTCCCCAAGAGGGGTGGATTGTAAGATCCTACCACCAAAATTAGTTACTCCGAGGACGCTGAGTCCCCAAGAGGGGTGGATTGTAAGATCCTACCACCAAAATTAGTTACTCCGAGGACGCTGAGTCCCCAAGAGGGGTGGATTGTAAGATCCTACCACCAAAATTAGTTACTCCGAGGACGCTGAGTCCCCAAGAGGGGTGGATTGTAAGATCCTACCACCAAAATTAGTTACTCCGAGGACGCTGAGTCCCCAAGAGGGGTGGATTGTAAGATCCTACCACCAAAATTAGTTACTCCGAGGACGCTGAGTCCCCAAGAGGGGTGGATTGTAAGATCCTACCACCAAAATTAGTTATTCCGAGGACGTTGAGTCCCCAAGAGGGGTGGATTGTGAGATCCTACAACCAAAATTAGTTACTCCGAGGACGCTAAGTCTCCAATGGATTGTGAGATCATACAACCAAAATTAGTTACTCTGAGGACGCTGAGCCCCCAAGAGGGGTGGATTGTGAGATCCCACGTCGATTAGAGAGAGGAACGACACATTACTTATGAGGGTGTGGAAACGTTTTTCTAATAGACATGTTTTAAAACTGTGAGGCTGATGATAATGATATGTAACTAAGTAAAGTAGACAAGTATTTGTTGGTGGTGGAATTGGGCGAAAATTTAATTTTTTTTTTTATTATTTTTTTTTTATGGAAGTAAATAATAATAATCTTTGAAAAGTTAGATTAATTCATTGTTAAATTTTGAATTTTGTCAAATTTGAACCATATACAAAAATAAAACAGTGATTTATTGATTAGTTGTGATGCTTGAGTAAACGAGTGGTACATGAATGAATCGAGACCACATTTGAATGAGAGTAATCTCGAGAATATAATGATTAGAATAACTTAAAAGAGGAAGCATGAAAGTGATGACAAAGTAAACGAAAAAGACTCGTGTTGGCTCAGTCGATAATCTTCATCTTTAAAAGCAGACACGGTGTTCGTGGGTTAAGTTGGTTAGGCTGAGATATTTTTATACACCAAGTCTAATTATTCGTAGGTAAATTATCTTTAAAATAATTAAAAATTATTTTTTAAGAATGGTAGAAAAATAAATAATAAATAATAAATAATTATAAAATTAAATAAAATAAATAAATAAATATATATATATATATATAATTACATCATAAGCAAAAATGTATATTTTAAACTTAACAATAAATTCAAGTTGGTTCAATTCTACGCAATCTAAACGGTACGAATTGAACTGAGTTGATTAGATTTTCCGAGTCGTCAGGTTTTTATTTTTAATTAGTTCAATAAAAATACTCGTTCCACCAATTGTTCTACGAATTGAACTAGGTTGATATGATTTTTCGAGTCATCAGGTTATTCTTTTAATTAGCTCGGTAAAAATACTCTTTCCACTAGTTGTTCTACGAATTGAACTGGGTTGATCTGATTTTTCGAGTTATCATGTTATTCTTTTAATTAGTTCGGTAAAAATACTCATTCCACCAGTTGTGCTACGAATTGAACTGGGTTGATCTGATTTTTCGAGTCATCAGGTTATTCTTTTAATTAGCTCGGTAAAAATACTCTTTCCACTAGTTGTTCTACGAATTGAACTGGGTTGATCTGATTTTTCGAGTTATCATGTTATTCTTTTAATTAGTTCGGTAAAAATACTCATTCCACCAGTTGTGCTACGAATTGAACTGGGTTGATCTGATTTTTCGAGTCATCAGGTTATTCTTTTAATTAGCTCGGTAAAAATACTCTTTCCACTAGTTGTGCTACGAATTGAACTGGGTTGATCTGATTTTTCGTGTCATCAGGTTATTCTTTTAATTAGCTCAATAAAAATACTCGTTCCATTAGTTGTGCTTGTACTAATCAGTCGAGAGAGTCAAACTGAGTATAACTTATCCATCGAGAAGTGAATTTACAGATCGTTGGTTCGATTTTCACACACGTTACCATTGTTGAACTAAAAAAAGTCGGGAATCGAAAAAAAAAACAAAAAAAAAACACACCAACCAAAGAGCAAAATAATTACATTCCAAATAGGGAAACAATAGAGTACTCCTCTTTCTCTTATTCTTAAATACATACAATCATAAAGCTTGGCATGCAATGTGGTTGACAACATTATTAAATGTAATGAATAAAAGTGTAATTTATTTTTTATCTATATATTTTTAATATATTTCTATTATTTTAATTAATTAATTAATTAATTAATTAATTAATTCTTTTACCCAATAATTAAATTATTAAATGATAATTATATGTCAATTATAATGTGTCAAAATACGTATTTGATTTGTAATAATTTTGTATGTTTAAATGGATAAAGATTACAATCATTTTGATTCAACCGTTCTAACCCGACCTTAAATTATGGAGTGTATAGTGTCACAATCGCACTCTTACGAGACGTTTGTATGTGATTGTGTGACACTCACTCTCACCATCGAGTGAATCAGCCGACTCGAAATTGTGTCGTCTCCAGCCTGATGACGTTTACACAAGCCTCTAGCTTTGGTTTAAGTAGAAGGTTCTAGAAAATGGGGACAGAGAGAGATTTTAGAAAAAGAGAAATGAAGAAAGCAATGTTACAGGCTATAAGCGAAAAAGGCAACATAACGGCTTAGATAACATATAACTATGGGTAGGACGAACTGATGAGTAAAACAGAGTAATAAAGTGATATAGTAAGGGGTTTTGGCATGTAAAGGTCACACAGTCATAGACAACACGGTTTGGACAAGCATGACCACGACACATAGCACGGATAGTTTAAGACTTGTTTACTGTTTATAAAAAACCTATATTTGAAACAACAATCCCGAAAGATTAAACAACCAAGTCCATACGTAACATTATTTTTAATCTCGTTTTCCATAGCTGACATAAATATTATTTAACCGCTAAAAAAAGTGAACCATGATGTAATAACCCCGTAAAATAATTGGTGGAAGGTTTGTTGGAGAAATGTTTTAAACCGAGTTGGTCGCGTTGGTAGCTCGAGCAATCCAAATAGAGTTCACAACACAATCGAACCCAGCCCATTCCCTATTTTCGAATCGGATTGTAAGGTTGTTCTCCTTTGAAAAAAAATTATATTTATCCATAATACATGTTACGTTAATAACTGAAATCTCATAAAATTCAAATATTAAACATTCACGAACGCATCATTAACATAGGTTACAAACATCAAATACGCTTAATCTTTATAATAATCTTAAAATATACGGTAGGGTCACGTTGAAGCCATATTTTCAGTTTGGTTGAGTTGACCCGACAAAAAAAAGTCAATTTACAAATCAACCCAAATGTTCGACTTTTTATAAATTCAACCTAACCCAAACTAAAAAAATAATCTAACACAATTCAATCTTAGATTGGTTAAATTCTAAGTCGGTTGAATTATGTTCAAATTAACGGTCAGTCTTTTTTACCGTACCGCTACAAAAATTAAGCTATAATGTAATTACCACATAGTGATTACTTTTTTAATCTCAATCTCAATTCCAGAAATCAAGGTTAATTTTTTTTAAACTTAGAACAAAATTAATTTCTAATCATTAATTAGGACTATGGGTTTTGTGGACTAACTTTTTGGTTGGCAAAAATCAAAGCCTACAAAAGGTAGGGATATTTATCCTATAGACTTCGATGGGACGTAAATTAAATCAATGTCGGCTTTAGTCTGTTATGTATGGTTCTCAGACTCACGGTTTTAAAACGCTTCCCCAATCGATGTGGGATTTCACTATCTACTCCTTTCGGGATCTAGAGTCTTCGCTGGCTCTGATACCAATTACAACAGTTCAAGCCCACCGCTAGCAAATATTATTGTCATCAACCTCACAGTTTTAAAACGTGTCTACTAGGGAGAGATTTCCACACAGTCATAAGGGATGTTTCGTTCTCCTCTCCAACCAATGTGAGATCTGTTAAAAAATTAAATATTTAAATTATATTAAATAAAAGTCGGTACGAAAATATATAGATGGCATTTTGTAGTCCCTAAAGTTGAATATATTTAGACTTCAGTCCCTACGTGCTTTTTGAAGTCATTATTATCTCTATCCTCGAACTAAAGCTTAACTAAGTATTCACGTCGTAAACAAAAAGCACGGGAGACCTAACTGGAGTCCTAATCCATTTTTATCATGTTCTAATCCATGTAATAATTAAGAACAACGTGGCTTACGATATTTTCGCACGCCCTATATTAGGTCATAGGAACGTCGATTACTAATGCCCTTAATCTTTAAAACACTTCATTTTTAGCCCTAAACTTCTTAAAGACCTCCCGTTTTCTTTATCTACTAGGTCAACTCACACGAACATGTATCATAAAACCACACAATCATCTTTACTGGGATAATACGCAACGTGGGTTGCTACCATTCTTCAATATTACTCTTCGAAACCGTAACCCTAGCCCTTTATCCTTGATTGCGAGAGGACGGTCCCAAATTTGACTTTTTAATCGTGAGACCAAAAAGTAAATACGAATAACACATAATTTTACTTTGTTTTTTCGTGTTCTGTCTACACTATCAAAGTAAACTATTTTTTAAAGAAAACACGTCAAAAATGAAAATTTTGAAACGATAGCAACGTATCTATAATAGAGCTACATAATTTAACCTAAACCGACCTACGATAATATCTATATATATATATATACATATATATGAAGTAAAAAGAAAAAAAGTGAGACGTTGGAGATCGTGTAGTCAATTGTGTTGAAATTGCACGCTATCCAACCATGAGTGGGAAAGAAACAGCCACCCATTTTTGTCAACATTCCAACCAAAAAAAATATACCATTAATCTTGTCTTTTTTTCTCTCTCTAGAAGTCATCGCCGCCGTGATGATCGCCGGAGCACGACATACTAGGCGGTGGTTGCCTCCTTTTCCTTCTCTCTCTACTTTTTAACTTTAACCCCCTAATTAACTAACCCTTAACCTAAGACCGAGCTCATGGGTAACTCTAAATTTCACTCGTTCTTATTCGTGGCTTGAGAATTTGATGAAAGAAATGACCTTGTAAGATCTCGTATTCTGATATCGTGTTAAATTACCATTGAACCCATAGTAAATTTACTTTGTTTTTTTAGGTAAAATTATGATCTACACAAGTCGAGGGAATGGTCCATAGACCGGGACCTCTAGCTGTTGTACATACGACACGATGTTCATAATTAGCCTCTTTAACTTTTATTATGATGATCTGAGTATATTTTACAATTTATTATGAGGACGCCCCTAACGAAAAATACACGTATAATCGACCTAATCACTGCCCTACGTTCCACAAAATCGAGATGCTAACGAGAGAATTGTGAGAAGATTATTGAACGAGAATGTGATCATTCCGAATAATGGTTGGATATAGGTTTAAAATATGCGTGCTCGTTAGGTCTGCCTCGAAAAAAGGTCATGACCGACGCTAACCGATGCGGAATGGTCAAAAAGAAGATGCAAAAAGATGCATTGGGTTGGATCAATTCTTGTTTTTTCTTTGTACCCTTTTGTTGTTTTGCATGGTTTTTCAAATCTCTGCCGTCGTTGCAGATTTTCAGAGCTAAAAATGTAATGAGTGGTTGTTTTCAGGTGGGTTTTCCGGTCGGAGACTGACGGTTTTTTGCTTGAAAACTCTTCTTCACTACTAAAGGTGATGCAAGATGGAGGGACAAAGTTGTAGCCTTCTCTTACACACTAACCAACCCTAAAGTGTTTGACATTCATCATTGATTCAACGTCGTGAGGACCCACGGTCGTCTATGTAGGGCACACGGTCGTCCATGTAGGGCATAGAGACCATGTGGGTCTGTGTCACAATTGCACTCTTGCGGAACACTTGTTCTTGTTAGACGAACACGACTCTCCACAATGGTATCTTATTGTCCACTTTGAGCCTAAGCTCTCATGACTTTGCTTTGGGCTTCTCAAAAATGCCTCGTACCAAAGAAGATAGTATTCCTTGATTATAAACCCATGATCATTCCCTAAATTAGCCGATGTGAGACTTTCATCATCCAATAGTTCTAACCTAGTGAATAAGTTAGCCGTATGCTCAAGCCTCGAGTCATATTTGAAAGAAATGTTTTAAAAAATGTGAGCGAGGAAATACGTTGAAAACAATTTAAAAGAAAGCAATGTTATAAGCTAAAAACGAGTAGACAACAATAACGGCTTTGATAACATATAGTCTCAGATTAGAAGAAGTGACAACGAGTCATATTCCCCTCCAGTACATTTTAGGGCATTTTAGCTTTGATGGGTGTAGACATGATTTCGGTGAACGGTCATACACATCCGTATTGACACAACATGAAATAGTAAAAGTCTGTCTAAGAGGAAAGCATGTAAAAGGGATTTGGAACAGACATGCAGACATGGACAACACGTTCTAGACAAGTATGATCAAGACATCTAACATGCGTAGACAACATGTTTTAGACAAACATGATCGTGACAAGTTAGTTGCACATACAACAGAGCTTCTAACGAGATTGACTAAAAAAAATTAAAATTTAAAAATAATTTTTAAGAAGAAATTAAGAATTTATGAGACTCTTAAAAAAATTAAAAAAATTTCTCCTTTGACAAAAAAAAAATAATAATAATAAATAAATAAAATCCCTATTTATTTATTAGTTATTTAATGCGATTTTTATTTTTAATGCCTATAGGTTTGACATTATCTTGTACAAGACAAAACCTCTTTAATATGCATCCTTTTTTAGGAACACCATTCCTCAATTCCTTCATTCATACATATTATAACATTGCTTCTAAATTTAATTTTAATAAAATAAATACCCTTTGGTTTGCTTCTTTAACGACAAAGATCCCGGTTTTTTCTTTTTCATCGGATCTGGGTAGAGACTAAAAGTCTAAACGACGGATCGAACAAAATAATTTAAAAGATAGTGAAGTCTTGCCAGATTTTTCCAATTTACTATTATACCCTCTTTCGTCGTGTCGGTCCTAGCATCCTCATGATGTTTGGCTCTGATATCATTTGTAACAACCTAAGCTCATCTCTTCAACCGATGTGAGATCTCACAATCCACCCCCTTTGGGGCCAACGTCCTCTCGGTGTATGGCTCTAATACCATTTGTAACAGTCCAAGCCCACCGCTTAGCAGATATTGTCAGCTTTGGTTGGTTACTTATCACCGTCAGCCTCACAGTTGTCTGTTAGGGATAGGTTTTCACATCCTTACAAGGAATGCTTTGTTTTCCTCTCCAACCAATGTGGGATCTCACAATCAAACCCGTTGTAACAACCCAAGTCCACCGCTAGTAGATATTGTCCGATATGGCCTATTACGTATTGTCGTCAGTCTCACGGTTGTCTATTAGTGAGAGGTTTCCACACCCTTATAAAGAATGTTTCGTTCCCTTCTCCAACCGATATGGGATCTCACAATCAAAGTCATTGTAAAAGCCCAAATCCACTGCTAGTAGACATTGTCAGCTTTTGCACATTACATATCGTCATCAGTCTCATAGTTTTAAAACACGTCTCTACTAGGAAGAGATGTTCACACCCTTATAAGGAATGTTTCGTTCCACTCTCCAACCGATGCGTGATCTCACATAGAAGTTTTCATAAGTGAATCAATTTAGACTCTCCATTCATGCATCAATTCTAATCGTGTAAGAGATGATGTATCGATGATTTTCAAAGATAATCTCAATAAATGGTCGAAACCGATTCACATACAATAATTTACAGAAATTTAATTAGTACACTTATAAACGTTCAGAGTTTGGATCGATATAATCTCGAAAATTTAGGGTTATAAATTGATTTTTTTTTTCGGGGTTTCAAATAAGAGGTTACTTGAATGAAATTTGAAGCAAAAGGATATATTATAAGGCTAAGTTTCATATTAAATGTGTAGGGAAATTCAAGAGACTTCATTAAATTTGTATAGGGAGTTGTAGGGTTTTGTATTAAATTCAGAGCTTTTTTTTATTTTTATTTTTTATTTTTTTAATTTAAGATCCAAAACAAACCTTTTAATTTTTCTTTGACTTTATTTTTCGAATTTTATTTTTATTTTTCCAATAAATTCGAAAATTAAATGCAGT
This sequence comes from Cucurbita pepo subsp. pepo, assembly GCF_002806865.2. Lineage (NCBI taxonomy): Eukaryota > Viridiplantae > Streptophyta > Magnoliopsida > Cucurbitales > Cucurbitaceae > Cucurbita > Cucurbita pepo. The sequence goes on from NC_036643.1 coordinate 4,992,738, forward strand.
AATTTATTGGTGAATAAATAAAATAATAATTTTAAAAATTTTATTAATCTTTATATATAATTTGTTTTTATTTTTTGTTTTTTTTTTTAATCTCTCCGAATTTTTTTTTAATTATTTCGTCTATTTTAATTAAATATATAAATATATAAATTCTTAGTCGAATTACTATAATAATTATCTTTTTATTTTCAAAATGAGAATGCTTTTAAAAGACGAAAAATAAAATAAAAAAGATGAGTGTTTGAATTAAAGATCACTGCATTCCGAGAAATACTAAGGTTACTGCATGCATTTTAAACTATAATAGGGGTGACTATCTTACGAAGTGCATAAATTTTAAACTAACATTTCACAATTCAATTTCTAGGTCAGTCCATGACATGAGTGCAACAAAAACGAGCACAGGCTTCTTCAACCTAATTACAATGGCCTAGGTCAAGTCAGGTCGGGTAAGTCAGTCCATGACACGAGTGCAACGAAAACAAGCACAGACTTCTTCAACCTAATTACAATGGCCTAGGTCAAGTCAGGTCGGGTACATTACCAACATTACTGAACTACATACGTTCTGACATCAACATTTCACAATTCAATTTCTAGAAGTCGGACCATGACATGAGTGCAACAAAAACGAGCACAGACTTCTTCAACCTAATTACAATGACCCAAGTCAGGCCGGGTTAGATTCGGCCAAACTCGGGATTCTATTATGTACATGAACTTATTTAGAATACACAAATAAATAGAAGCTTACCCTCTCATCTACTTTTGCGTCTACTACTATTCACATCATAGTTACAAGTTCTAACATGGTCAAAGATTTATTGTTCTAACTCGAGTAAACAAGACCGTGACTGAAACCCTCACTTAAGGCGACATCGCTGCACATGATGATCATTGAAGAATTGAAAACCATTTTGGCGTCCTCGAGGACTAATCCATGAAAACTCGGCAACGTGATTCCTTTCAAGAGATATAAGTCGACGAACGGCACCAAGACCGTTTTGAGCAAACCTGCTACGGTTTTCTGCAGAAATTTAAGACCAAAGAAAGTGATCTAGCATGATAAGTAATCCTAAGAACTGTTTTCTCAACAATTTGCACAAGAACTTCGAAACATATGACTTTACGTTGAATCCAGCGTTGAAATTTTTCGAACATGAACGGATCGTACTCATACCTGAATTAGATAAAGGCGAATACGACCAATCTTGCTCCATTTCAAAGCTAATGTAAAGCCTTCCAAGCTAACATGACCAACCAAATTCTTCCCCAAGATTTTTGGAGAAAAAGAGGCAATAACCTCCTGATTCAACAATCAGAACCAAAAGTCAGCAACAAACGATATCGACCCAACAGTCTCGTTACGAGAAATCGATCGACCACTTCCTATTATGCACGAGCGACAACTGATGACATATATGGGATTCATTCAAATGCAATCACAAGCTTTTCAAGCAAAAACGTGGCATGAACTTACCAATGAGATGCAAGCAACAGGTATAATTTCACCGTTATCTCGAACATTGATTATCATGTCAACAAGAACGGAGGCAGAGATATCTTCAGCTCGCAGTCTCAAGAACGGTGGAGACGAAGCGGAGATATTTACGACAATATCGTCATCTGGATACTGCCGGTAGAGTTGAGGAATAACCCACTTCCATGCTGAAGTGTTCAAAAGGTGCTGATCAGGAATTTGGTCCACAGTCCAGTGCATATAGTTTTCCTGGCCACATGATAACTGTTAGTTCGAGCATTTCCTCGATCGTTCGGAAGATAGACGTTATAGCCAATAAACCTTCACATCAAGAAGCTATAAACTAAAAGTTGAAGACTACGATGCGGTCCGAGCAGTAAGCCATGCAAAAGCTTGGTATCACAGGGAGAAAAGAAAAAAGAACTTACTTCAAAGATAGCTTGTGAAGCAGAGTTGAGGACGGTTTCGTGTAGAGCGATCTCGATCATCTTAGCTGAATCGTTGCAGTAGACAGAACCTTCAGGTTCTTCATGGAGATACTACAGGAAAAGAGTAGAACATAAGCCAAAGAAATGTGTACAGAAAAGTTTTGTCTTCACGCACAAGAACTTACTTGAAAGGGAACATGTGAAACGGAGTTACGAACATTCGAATGTCGAGATTCTCCATCGACGGAATTTTCAGCTCCGACTTGGTTAAAAGGGCTGAGTAAACCATTGATTTTAAATTTGATGGAAGAAGAGGATAACACAGGGCTGTCCACAAAAGTGACATTTAGAACAGCAACATCAGCTATGGCGATTTCTTGTGGAAGCGACTGCAACGACGAGTCAAGCTTTGCTACCCCGTCTTCTATTTTCTTGGAAATATTATCCTCAATGGTCAACTCGATTTTCCGTTCAAAAGCATCGATCACCCTGAAGCGAGAAAATATATGCCCCAACTCGTTTACAGAATTTATCATGTTTCTTCGAGGCGAACCAGCAAGCCAAAAGAACAGAAGCAAAAAGATGATCTGCTTGAAAAAATCTAAAGCTTTGGACGCTCGATCGTCCGACACATTAAATTTAAAGAGAAACTTTGAATCATATACCGGAAATCAACAGCCTCGACTGAGATACCATAGCTATAAAACAAGGCGAAGCAAGATTTCCAGTTTCAAACCACATCAAGGTCGAAGAAGTTAAAAGTATAGTTATCGGTTGTGTACCCTTGGTAAAGCCATGACGCCCCGCCGTGTAAATGTATGGAGATATGTTCGACATTGCATCCACATTCTGAAAGAGTCAGCTCCAGAGCTCCATTTTGTTGATGTAAACCTACAGTTAGGCCTATATTCATACCATCAACCTAAAAGTCGAAATCGCCCAATAAGAATTCAATAACGATGAAAGAACATTGCAAGAGCTATAGGTTATAAGTTACTTCAAATTGAAATGCCAAGAACCTCATAAATTTGAGCAATAGATTAGTAGAGCCATCTCTTCCACATTGTTTGATGTTATTTTCTCCCCAATGAACCATGCTGATTGTTCAATAGTATAAAATCCCACCCTTGTGATAGAGGCACCTTGCTGGTAAGAGTTTCGGGTGTTTGGAGATGCCTAAAAGGTCTTGTGTCCATGTAGTCGGTAAGTTAATGTGAGATCTCATATTGATTGGAGAGAGGGATGAGTGTCAGAGAGGACGCTGGGCCCTGAACGGGGGTGGATTGTGAGATTCTACATCGATTGGAGAGGGGAACGAGTGCTGGCGAGGACGTTGGGACCTGAAAAGGGTGGATTGTGAGATCCTACATCAGTTGCGGAGGAGAATGAAGCATTCTTTATAAGGGTGTGGAAACCTCTCCCTAGTAGATGCGTTTTAAAAACCTTGAGGGGAAGCCTGAAAGGGAAAGCCCAAAGAGAACAATATCTGCTAGTGGTGGATTTGAACTGTTACAAATGGTATTAGAGCCAAAGATCAGGCAATGTGCCAGCAAGGATGCTAGACCCTGAAGGAGGGTGGATTGGGGGGCCCACATCGATTGGAGAAGGGAATGAGTGCCAGCGAGGACACTGAGCCTCGAAGGGGGTGGATTGTGGGATCTCACATCGGTTGGGGAGAAGAACGAAAAATTCTTTATAAGGGTATGAAAACCTCACCCTAATATACGCGTTTTAAAAACCTTGAGGGGAACCCCGAAAAGGAAAGCCCAAAGAAGACAATATCTACTAGCGGTGGGCTTGAGCCGTTACAAAACTAGTTCTCAATATCTCTGGGTTAGATCAAAAGGCAATTCATATCACAATCCCTAGGGGTTCAAAAATGATAATTAGGGTTTCACATAACGTTCCTAGTTTCCAAAATTCTAGGGTTTTCATATCACAATCCCTACAACACACGCCCCAAAAACTATGGGTAGACCAAACTTAACAATATCTTTGATCATATTCTAGATTTCCTTTTTTGGATAATAGGGTCGTTAGCGGCATCCCTTTTCGGATGACGGTTGAGTCCCCCCGTCTTTTGTTCCATTCTCAAGTCCCTAAACTTACGAAGTCTCGTTTCTGTAGTAGACCAATTTGTTAACATCCCCCAAGCAATTTTTTATTAACATAACGACACCAAGCCCTTGTTGCAGCCCAAGCTACTGAATCCACTGCTTTAATTTTGGTACCAACAATTAAGAATTGTTTGTCCCTACTTGCTCGCTCGTTATGTTCATAGCCTACCCTACCAATCCTACAAATCCAAAAGGGTGCGCAAAGCCAGCTCCAAAAGACCACAAAGATCATAACACACAAAAGTTTCTATATGAGGCTTAAGTATCTCAAAAACATCCAAATCACTTGGTAACACATGCATCAGGCTATGTTCATACTTTTCAGCATCAATAAAGCAAATAGCGTTACAGAGTAGCTGAATTACCTGAACAGAGGCGTCTCCTTCATCAGAAATTTCAAACAGCCAAGTGTTGTAGGTATACTGCCATTTCATACTCGTATTAGCAGTGGCCTTTGCAACAACTATATTGACACCCGTGTCGCCGATCCGAATATGCGAGGCTTCGACCTCGACGCTGCCGATGATTATGTCGGAAAGAACGATATGAACTTTGCCAATAAGAGCGATATTGACAGTCTTCTCAATATCGGGCAAACGAAGTGGAATGATGGTGGAAACTGCCTTGTCGATCAAGAAATCCTTGATGAAGTTGAGACCCTTTTGGGATATGAGCATCGAAATGAAACCCTCTTCGGTGGAATTGAGATGGGAAGAGGTAGAAGCTACTAAAAGGAAGAACACTATGAACTTCAAAGCGGAACCCATATTGGAGGAGATGATTATTGGCTCTGATTTTGAGTGAACTGCGGGAATTTGAAGTTGCCCGAATGAAAATTTTGAGTGAAGATACAGAAATTTTAAGAAATTTTGATTTTGGGGTTTCTGAAATCAAGCTCCTCTCGGCACAAATTTTAACAAATTTATTTTTAGCTTTAAATCAATCTCGCTCGTCTAGTCTATCCGATCAAATACCCGGGACATCCAATGTCTAGTCTGTCCGATCAAATCACCTCTCCTGCCTTCGTATCCCATACCCGAGGCATCCAACCCCAATCAACAGTCGGGGGCAGCTCAAGAGGCGTTGCATACCTGGGGCATCCAATGTCTAGTCTGTTCAATCAAATCACCTCTCCTGCCTTCGTATCCCATACCCGAGGCATCCAACCCCAATCAACAGTCGGGGGCAGCTCAAGAGGCGTTGCATACCTGGGGCATCCAATGTCTAGTCTGTTCAATCAAATCACCTCTCCTGCCTTCGTATCCCATACCCGAGGCATCCAACCCCAATCAACAGTCGGGGGCAGCTCAAGAGGCGTTGCATACCTGGGGCATCCAATGTCTAGTCTGTTCAATCAAATCACCTCTCCTGCCTTCGTATCCCATACCCGAGGCATCCAACCCCAATCAACAATCGGGGGCAGCTCAAGAGGCGTTGCCAAAGGCACCAACACCAGCATAAGTTCTGCAATGCGATCCCTATCCCTTGAGGCATTTCTCAGGAAAGCACTTCTCAAGAAAATTCACAAGTTAATCACAACTACGTTTAGAGTGTGAAAGAGGACAAATGCGGACCTCAAAATTTGCGAGAAAAAAGTTAACAGTTTAAATGTTGTATCAATTGGTACTTAAAACTTTAAACAACGTCTAATTGCTATCTAAGTTTTTAATTTTGTGAACAATGAGTCGCTAAAAATTGAGTTTAAAGAAGAACTCTTCAAAGGAGGAGCCTTCAGTGATCGAGAAAAACAAAACCGGGGCATGTTAGAAGAGTCTAAAAATGAACGACTAAAAGTCTGAAGATGAATAACAAGATGCTTTGGTTGATGATGCACCTGTCAGAGGATGAGCCAGACACCGAACGATGTGTCAGCTTCTCGCTGTCCCCCAAAGAGGGGTAGACACGAGGCAGTGTACCAGTAAGGACGCTAAACCCCAAAGGGAGATGGATTTGGAAGCAGTCCCACATCGATTGGAAGAAGAAAAGAGTGTCAGCAAGGACGAGGTTCGTAGGGGGTGGATTGTGATATCCCACATTGGATGGGGAGGGTACAAACCACCATTTATAAAGGTGTGGAAACCTTCCCCTAGCAAATGCATTTTAACGCCTTGAGGAAAAGCCTGAAAGAGAAACCTCAAAGAGGACAATATCTGCTAATATACTAAATCCAAAAATTGAAAGTTTAAGGTTTCATTAGACGTAAAACTATCCAAATCTTTTAGAAATCCAAAGGAGAAAATTTTCAATCTTCTTCAACTTAAATCCTTTTTGACGACGAGATCAAATAGACAAACAGTCCCATTTCTTAGTTCATCCAGACAAATTCCAGAAATTCATGAACTAAACCAAGATATATACATACATATATATATACATATATATATATATATAGCAGAAAGCAATCGAAACTATTGAAACAGTTCAAAGAGAGAAGAGAATGGAGTGGGAAGATGAAGGACTGAAAAGAGAGCAATCCATGAAGAAAAATTTGGGTTCTGACTAAAATTTTGTCCCAAGTGGCAACAGATCCATGTTTTTTTTTTTTTTTTTTTTTTTTGGTTCTTTTTTTTGTTCTATAATTCAGACATCTCCCTCTCACAGAGTTCCCAAGATCAATGTCAACAAACATATCCTTACCGCCATGGAATACTGAGAGCACCTCCTTTTGGAAGACCCCATCATCATCATCATCATCATCATCAGCAGGAGGCATCATTTGTTTGGAGGAATCTGCATTTTACATGACAATTTCTAATGCACTCATTACATGTAAACACATCAACAACAAATAACGGGTAAAACCAGGAAACTAAACTCAAGCATCCTAAGTGATCACAGCTTTTTGCTGCTTAAGGAATATCCTTGTCCAATGGCATTGATTCCCATGGTTTTGTGAAACCGTCTGCACCATGCGACTGCACAATTTGTCTATCGTTTTATCGGTTTGGAACATACACGAAATGATGAGCATTTGTTTTCTTTGGTTGGGTTTCAGAGGAAGTAATCTGGAGCGGGTTTCTTGGCTGGATTTCCTCTTGAATCCTGCAACGTATTCACAATCCAACACAATGTATGGTAATATCAACAAATGCAGCAACATATGGAAGTTCTAAGTTGGGTAAAGAACAAGCAAAGCGTTTGTTTTCAATGTTAATTTTGTAACAGTGTGGTTGAGTGACACAAACTTGGCTAATGGCTATTTTTCTTTTTCTAAAACTACCGGGGGTGTTCGTTTGGGGCAAGGCGTTGTTTAGTTTGAGTTATTTAACCTTTGTTCCAGAGGTTCNTCCAACCCCAATCAACAATCGGGGGCAGCTCAAGAGGCGTTGCCAAAGGCACCAACACCAGCATAAGTTCTGCAATGCGATCCCTATCCCTTGAGGCATTTCTCAGGAAAGCACTTCTCAAGAAAATTCACAAGTTAATCACAACTACGTTTAGAGTGTGAAAGAGGACAAATGCGGACCTCAAAATTTGCGAGAAAAAAGTTAACAGTTTAAATGTTGTATCAATTGGTACTTAAAACTTTAAACAACGTCTAATTGCTATCTAAGTTTTTAATTTTGTGAACAATGAGTCGCTAAAAATTGAGTTTAAAGAAGAACTCTTCAAAGGAGGAGCCTTCAGTGATCGAGAAAAACAAAACCGGGGCATGTTAGAAGAGTCTAAAAATGAACGACTAAAAGTCTGAAGATGAATAACAAGATGCTTTGGTTGATGATGCACCTGTCAGAGGATGAGCCAGACACCGAACGATGTGTCAGCTTCTCGCTGTCCCCCAAAGAGGGGTAGACACGAGGCAGTGTACCAGTAAGGACGCTAAACCCCAAAGGGAGATGGATTTGGAAGCAGTCCCACATCGATTGGAAGAAGAAAAGAGTGTCAGCAAGGACGAGGTTCGTAGGGGGTGGATTGTGATATCCCACATTGGATGGGGAGGGTACAAACCACCATTTATAAAGGTGTGGAAACCTTCCCCTAGCAAATGCATTTTAACGCCTTGAGGAAAAGCCTGAAAGAGAAACCTCAAAGAGGACAATATCTGCTAATATACTAAATCCAAAAATTGAAAGTTTAAGGTTTCATTAGACGTAAAACTATCCAAATCTTTTAGAAATCCAAAGGAGAAAATTTTCAATCTTCTTCAACTTAAATCCTTTTTGACGACGAGATCAAATAGACAAACAGTCCCATTTCTTAGTTCATCCAGACAAATTCCAGAAATTCATGAACTAAACCAAGATATATACATACATATATATATACATATATATATATATATAGCAGAAAGCAATCGAAACTATTGAAACAGTTCAAAGAGAGAAGAGAATGGAGTGGGAAGATGAAGGACTGAAAAGAGAGCAATCCATGAAGAAAAATTTGGGTTCTGACTAAAATTTTGTCCCAAGTGGCAACAGATCCATGTTTTTTTTTTTTTTTTTTTTTTTTGGTTCTTTTTTTTGTTCTATAATTCAGACATCTCCCTCTCACAGAGTTCCCAAGATCAATGTCAACAAACATATCCTTACCGCCATGGAATACTGAGAGCACCTCCTTTTGGAAGACCCCATCATCATCATCATCATCATCATCAGCAGGAGGCATCATTTGTTTGGAGGAATCTGCATTTTACATGACAATTTCTAATGCACTCATTACATGTAAACACATCAACAACAAATAACGGGTAAAACCAGGAAACTAAACTCAAGCATCCTAAGTGATCACAGCTTTTTGCTGCTTAAGGAATATCCTTGTCCAATGGCATTGATTCCCATGGTTTTGTGAAACCGTCTGCACCATGCGACTGCACAATTTGTCTATCGTTTTATCGGTTTGGAACATACACGAAATGATGAGCATTTGTTTTCTTTGGTTGGGTTTCAGAGGAAGTAATCTGGAGCGGGTTTCTTGGCTGGATTTCCTCTTGAATCCTGCAACGTATTCACAATCCAACACAATGTATGGTAATATCAACAAATGCAGCAACATATGGAAGTTCTAAGTTGGGTAAAGAACAAGCAAAGCGTTTGTTTTCAATGTTAATTTTGTAACAGTGTGGTTGAGTGACACAAACTTGGCTAATGGCTATTTTTCTTTTTCTAAAACTACCGGGGGTGTTCGTTTGGGGCAAGGCGTTGTTTAGTTTGAGTTATTTAACCTTTGTTCCAGAGGTTCTGGCAGAGAAAAAGAAGAAAGGGAGAGAGAGAGAGAGAGAGAGGAAGAAGAGGAGAAAATTAAAGGAGAGATTTCCACACCCTTATAAAGAATGTTTCGCTCTCTTCCCTAACCGATGTGGGATCTCACAATCTACCCCCTTCGGGTCCCAGCGTCCTCACTGACACTCGTTCTCTTCTCCAATCGATGTCGGACCCCCAATCCACCCCCTTCGAGGCTCAGCCTCCTTGCTGGTATATCGCTCAGTGTCTGGTTCTGATACCATTTGTACGGCCCAAGCCCACTACTAGCAGATATTGTCCTCTTTGGATTTTCCCTTTCGGGCTTCCCCTCAAGGTTTTTAAAACGTGTCTGTTAGGGAGAGGTTTCCACACCCTTATAAAAAATGTTTCGTTCTCCTCCCCAACTGACGCAGCTTACCACTACTTACATGAGAATGCAAGTATAGGCATCCAATGAAAAGTGCATTACAAGTTACAACCCAATGACTCTAAAATAAAAATGTGCAGGGGGTTGCATGGAAAAACTTTTTGGACCAAGGGTTGTGCATGGAAAGGTAATCCTGAATTACTCAGACTATATAACATTTGATGCACAGCAACTATTGTATACTCGAACGATGGGGTTCGGATATAATAAAAGTCTTGACCATACCTGTGGAGCAGCATCGAAGACACAAAACTGTTTATTAAGGTTCTCATCCAGTTGAAGTATAGCAGCTACATTACCACATCTGAAACAGAATGAAGACTGTTATGAACCATTAGATCAGCACAAAGTTGAGACGAAGTCGTTGAGGATAATGTACCTGTAACAATAATTAGGAGCTGACCAGACTGTAACTATCTGATTATTAAACATCCATTTGTATCCTTCCATTACCAACTGATGAGCTCGACAAATATAATCAATGTTATTCGTGTGGTTAAAAGAAGTAACTACGCTGCCACCAAACAGGAAACCGGCACCTCGAGGACTCAAACCCCAACCATCTACAATGTCTTCAGGATCAGACCACAGTAGGTCACACATGGCACCGTCATGAGGTACTTCTTGCTTTCGATCAATTATTCTAATCTGGACGTAAATAAATGGCAGTATGCGGAGGACTGAGTTCAACCTTACATATATATAAGAACAAGTGAGAGCAAGGAAGGATTCAAACCTGATCTAGTGTTGTTATGGCAGGAGAGAGACCACCATGGACGCTAAATATCTTGTTTTCAATAAGAGCCGAGAGACTGATGGATTCAGAAAGAAACAAATAAGCAATAAAGGGGACTTGACTAGTACTGCATTCATTAACTTGTTTACACGCAATTCACCAACTCGCCAAATTAATTTCTTGTGGATTATATATAGATTCATGACTTCCAATTCATTTCCTCATACACTAAACAGTAACATGCCCTGTTTTATTCTCTTCCTCTCTCTGTGATAAATGATTAAATCTGAAATTTGCAAACCTCAAGTAATCAAAAATATCGGTACAGTATCTCCAAACATTCACAGAGCCATATTTGCGAAGGCACTCGTCATAAAATCCGTAAACCTGTAAAGAGAAAACAGAATATTAACCAAAATAAAGCGTTTTATCTAGGACGGTAAGATCAAGAAACTTAACCTGTGTGATTTGACGGCTTTCATGGTTCCCCCTGATGAGAGTTATCCGATCTGGATATCTCACCTGAAATAAAAAATAGTTCGCTTTAGTTGAGCTAAAAACTAAAATAAATAGGGTGGGCTTTATGGTCGAAAGTACCATGCATGATACCATATTTTTATCTACAAACTGGTATTTGACATAAAACCCTTATCCGTATATGTTAAACAAGGAAGCCTGTAGACTGTTCCCAACCCTGTAAGAGGAGATGCCAACCAACTCTCCTTCAATCAAACACGACATAAATATTTTATGAAGTAAACTGTTTGTAATACTAATACTGGCTTCTGGTCTTATTAAGTCACACCTAGTCCGAACACAGATGTTTCAGTGTCAGTAGCAATATAAAATCTCATGTTTGTCTTCAAAGGAAAGTATCTAATCATAGCCACCAAAATCAATAAGGTGTGTTAGCGTGCTTTAAGAAAAGCCTTCAGGGATTGCAACCACATCATGTTTCATTATTCATTCTGATATAAGTTAGTAATGAAATATAACGGAGGCCAAGGTCGATTCTTTCACTGCTGTGCATTGGGCTTCAAACAGCAACACTAACTAGCAATCCAAATAAACTCGTCCAATCGTTTGACATGCTTGGGGCAGTAGATCTGGGCTACTTTGCAGGAGCTTCCTGTTAAATGCCAGTCCATAGAATCCAGTTTCCTGGGCACCCTTTGACTACTTGCAAAAAGAAATAGGCATTTTCAATGAGTTGCCACTATCAGTTTGGCAAGTCGGTCCTAGTTTTATCGTTTTCTATCCCTAGTTTGAGTTGCCACTACCGAAGTGAGTTCAGAACATTCCTCTTATTATAAAAAAAAAATGAGTTAATGAGAATAGATTTCCAAACTTATGCTTTAGGCTTCTGGACTTTTCCATGACTAAGCACTCATAAGCTTAGAAAATCAAGAATAAAAAGCTCCCAGAAATATGAAGGGATAGTAATTATGAAGAAACAGAACTATGACATAATTTCCGAAACAACTTTCACACTTAGAAGAAACACAACTATGAGATAAACCTATACAGGTGGAACCTAATCCTTTATGTTGTTTCTTCTGATGGCAGAGTGTGACGGGATCCCGATACTTTTCAGGGCCAATGCCATCCACAGCAGCATCTATTATTTTGCAAGAAAAAAGGTTACAACTATACTACACCAGAGCCAGGGACAATCACCATCAATATTCTTATTGTTGCTTTCTTGTCATCATAAGAAACTTGATGAGTATATTAAATCAAAGATAAGTTCAGCTCAGGAAAGAAAAGAATCATTATTTAGAATCCAAGAAGTGACAAGAAAAAGACTACCAGAAGTAGTAAATAACAAAAAGGGGTTACAGAAATTCCCAGGTAAAGACACCTATAGAAGCTTGAATCCTGATGCGATCCCGAACTTCTCGTACAAAAATTTCTCCATTTACAAAAATTCTCCTATTTCTTGCATTCCAAAATTCATAAATACCCATAAGACTATACCACTCCAAGGAGTTTTAGCCACATCTCTAAAGGGAGAGCAATGAAAATTTTGAATCCGAGAGTCCTAAGGATCAAGGAGTAACTCAAGAAAGGTTCGCACTATCACAATGAAGACCCTCAAACTATGCTAACATGCTGCCAGTTAAATAATGAATTGTCAATTATTACCCCACCTTCTCACACAGAACACGCATGTAATATCAAGGTTGGAAACCAATTTTCGGATCCTCGCGATAGTGTTGATCATTTATGAAATAGGTAGACAATATGGAAGATACCTATTCTTAGGTACCTTAGCTCCCATCTCATAAAGATGTGTCGCGCGAAAGATAGTTTGGGATAAAACAAATACATGTTGTTGATACCATTGCTTCCAAAAAAATCTCCCAGACATTGTGAAGAAAATCCCTATGGAAGAATTTTCACATGGAGTCCTCATTACTCCTCATATCAAGGACAACGCACTCTTCCAACAGCTTAGCCTCTCAATTCAACAACTATTATTACCATTAATTGGATCCCAATTAACCACAAAAGTAAAAATGTTGCCTGCAACTATTTCGGTAAAAATCGCCCAAAAAAAAAAAACCCTTTGATCTCCAGCTCAGTTTCCAGGAATCGCCCATTACAAGTTTATTGATTATTTCTTTTCTTCGGCTTCGTGCGAACATACAAAATTTATAGACACCAATTTCTATTAGATATCTGAAAAAACAAAAGTCTTTCTGTGCAACTTAAAATACTGAATCAAATTTAAACCTAGTCTTGAAAGCCAATAAAACCAAAAACCAAAACCAAAACTCATATGATATTTAACGATCACGTAATATCTAAAGATCAAATAGAAATGTAAGAAGACTAGTTTTAACTATTAAAAATATTTTTAAAAAAAAATCAAAATTGATTACCTTAAGAGCAAGTAGAAGTAGAAATGTCTCAACTGAGTAAAATCCTCTGTCAACAAAATCGCCAAGAAATAAGTAGTTCGTCTTTGGACAATCGCCTCCTACTTTAAAAAGCTCTTTCATGTCATAAAACTGCCCATGGATGTCTCCACATATCTACGTAAAAAGAAACATAGGAAAAGGTTAGAAACACGTAACAATAATAATACAAATCAATCCAAATCTGAAACTCAAACATAGTTGGACATAATTCCTCGGTCATCGGGTGGTGTCCTACTCCATTGTACTTCAGTGAAATGTTGGATTCTTATTTTAAAAGAGCAAAAGGAATATTAGACATGAAAAAGCTTTGGTGGCTCCACTTGAACCCTAGACCAAAGCCATCAAGTTTGTTCACTAAATGGTTCCAGGTCTGGCGTATAAGATCCATGAAACTATTAAAGGGCTGCTTAGTCAAGCCTGACCAAGTAACAACTACAGAATAAGCAGAAACAACAGCAATAAGTGTAAACAAGAAGCATTGTATTGCAAACTCCTTTTATAGTGTCCTCATAATGTTTCTGTTCCAAAAAGTAAAAGACTGAACATAAGCAAAAGAAATCTCCTCAACATTTACCAATTTCAGTGTTTATGATGTCGCCAAACAACAATAACACACTCTCATTCGTTATACCAATAATTTAAGCCATAATCATCTCAAATTTCAACAACAAGATAGTCCTTAAGAACCACTTGTTTTTTCAAAAAAGAACGAAATTATAGACCAGAACTCCAATTCGCAATCAAAATTCAAAAACTGACCCGAATAATGAAAAAGACCAGTGTTACAGTGAAAAGGATCGAAACCCCAGAAATAAAATTTAGAAAAAACCCACAATACTCGGGAGAAATCCAAATCAGGAACCTAAAAACCACAATAATACGAGAAGAAGAAAGAAAGAGCCGCCGCACTTGATTGAAACAGAGTCAAACATCTCGAAGTGGAATCCAGAATCCCCAAAAGGGGGAAGAAGAGTGAGACTTACGGTAACGGGGGCATCAACTCTCTGAACGTTACTCTCTTCGACGAGGATTTCCATAGCCTTGAGGCAAAGAGCTTTAACTTCAGACTCCTTCAGCGGCTCGCAATTCTTCAACTGCTCAATTTGACGGTCTAGGTCAGACATCTCTCCTTCACTGTGGATCCCTCTCTCTCTCTCTCTCTCTCTCTCTCTCTCTCAACCTCAACCTCAACCTCAACCTCAACCTCCTCCTTCTTCTTCCCCTTCCTCTTCCTCTTCCTGAAGGACCCAATCTCTCTCTCTCTCTCTCTCTCTCACAGAGCCATGGAAGCCAGAAGGGACAATAGTATATTGAGGCGCTGCTCTGTGCCTCTTTTCTTTCTTCTTTGTTTTTTTCTTCCTTTTTTTACTTCTTCTCCAATTTTTTTTTTTTTTTTTTTTTTTTTTTTCAAATTATAGCAAAATAAATATTTTTATATATATATGCTAAATTTTTTTTAATAAATTTTATGAATTTAACTTTAAATTTATAAAATTATTGTATTATTTATAGTTTAGCTTAAAAAAAAAAAAAAAAAAAATCGATTTTTATATTTAAAAAATATAGTGGGTGAATTAAATTTTTTAATTTTATATTTAATGAATATCTCAGTTGATTTTAAAAGTCATTAGTCGATGTCGAAGTTGATTTTATAAGTATATGCGGTTTAAAACTGTGAGATTGACGGCGATCGTAACAAGCCTTCAGTGGGTTTTGGCTGTTACAAACGTTAGTAGAGCCAAACACCGAGTGGTATATTGGTGAGGACGGTGGACCCTTAAGTGGGGTGGGTGGTAGACACAGAGCGGCGTGCTAATAAGAACGTCATACACTCGAATGGGGTGAATTATGAGTTCCCACGTTGATTAGAGAGGGGAATGACACATTCTTTAAGTCGGAGAGTCAGGATTATGAGGTCGAAAGAGTATATGCATTTTAAAAGTCATTAGTCGATGTCGAGGTTGATTTTATAAGTATATGTGTTTTAAAACTTTGAGGTTGACG
This sequence comes from Cucurbita pepo subsp. pepo, assembly GCF_002806865.2. Lineage (NCBI taxonomy): Eukaryota > Viridiplantae > Streptophyta > Magnoliopsida > Cucurbitales > Cucurbitaceae > Cucurbita > Cucurbita pepo. The sequence continues at coordinate 5,008,034 of NC_036643.1, forward strand.
GCGATGGTAACCGGCCAAATCTGACAATATCTCAATATCTGTTAGCAATGGATTTTTGTTGTTACAAACATTAGTAGAGCCAGACACCGAGCGGTATACTGATGAGGACGGTGGACCCTTAAGTGGGGTGGATTGTGGACACAGAGCGGCGTGCCAATGAGAACGTTAGACACTCGAGTGGGGTGAATTATGAGTTCCCACATTGATTAAAGAGGGGAATGACACATTCCGTAAGTATGAGAGCCAGGATTTTGAGGTCCAATAAGAACATAACGGGCCAAAACAGACAATATCTACTAATGATAGGTTTGTGCTATTACAAATGGTATCAGAGTCAAAGATACTAAAAAAAATGGGTATCATAATTGTTGTTAGAACGATTATACGATTACAGGTACATATGAGACCCACAGCAGTGTCCAATAATCTCGAGGAACGCTTTTCTTTCTTTATATTTTTTCATTTTCTTCTTGATTTTCTCCCTTCAGGAATTTTCAAACCAATTTGCGCAGATCCAAATTCCGACGTTCTGATTCCTGATTCCAATTGATCGACGAATGTTGGTCGCCGGCGGTGGCGGATTTGTACCATCCTTCATAGCTATTCTATAAATTCCCCAGCCGATCTGCCATTGCCGCCGGTTGAATTCTCATTTTTCGATCGTCAATTCTGATTTCCAAACGGTAAGTTCCGTTTCCTTTTGATTATGATCTCTGTATCGTCTGGTAGTTTGCTTAATTTATTTTTTAGGGCACATTCGATGTATTTGTTTGTTCGTTCTATCGTATCTGTTGATTTCAGTGTTTGATTCTATGGTTTGTACCTCGATTCTCCGTTTTCTGTTTGTCCTTGGTTTGTGTATGGATGGAATCGTTTGATCTTTCAGTTGACCAAATCGTGTGTGATTCTTCTAGATTATTCTAAGGGTTCAGCTGTACCTGGATTAGCTTAATCTAGCTTTTGCCTTCTGCTCGATTCTCTTTCTGTGGATGAACTTAGCTGGTTATTTGATGAACGACAAATATCATCGTTAGCTTAATAAGGTCGAGCCAAATAATTGTATGAGCTCACTAGCCTAATAGAGTTAAGCCAAATAGTTATATGAGCTCCATCGCCTAATAGGGTCAAGCCAAATCATTGTATGAGCTCACTCGCCTATAGGGTCGAGCCAAATAACTGTATGAGCTCACTCGCCTAATAGGGTCGAGCCAAATAACTGTATGAGCTCACTCGCCTGATAGGGTCAAGCCAAATAACTGTATGAGCTCACTCGCTTAATAGGGTCAAATCAAATCATTGTATGAGTTCACTCACCTAATAAGGTCAAGCCAAATAATTGTATGAGCTCATTCGCCTAATAGGGTCGAGCCAAATAATTGTATGAGCTCACTCGCCTGATAGGGTCAAGCCAAATAATTGTATGAGCTCACTCACCTAATAGGGTCAAGCCAAATAATTGTATGAGCTCACTAGCCTAACAGGGTCAAGCCAAATAATTGTATGAGCCCACTAGTCTAATAGGGTTAAGCCAAACAATTGTACGAGCTCATTCTATATTTATTTTTAGAAAAAAATGATTTAATACCTAAATATTTCAAGAATAGATTAACTGGTCTCTACGGCACATACTCCACCACAACTAGGGTTTCATCCTAAGAAATCAAAAGCACAGAATGGCGCGTAGTTTCTATATAGTGTCTTGTAATCTTTTCTCGATTGATGTTAATAAAGAGTGCGAGTGTTTCCCACGTAGAGCAACTAGTTTTCTTGATTTTTGTGGCGTTTGGATTGAAGGCCAATGGCGTATACTTTGGAATCATGGGCGAAGGAATACAATGAAGCCATGAAACTCTCTGAAGATATCAATGGCATGATTTCTGGGAGAAGTTCTGCTTCTGGACCAGAAGCTCAGCGTCATGCCTCAGCTATACGCAGGAAGATCACAATATTGGGTACCAGACTTGATACCTTGCAGACTCAGTTACCCAAGCTTCAAGGAAAGCAACCAATGTAAGCCATGTGATATATGGTTTTTTCTGGGAATTGTGCGTTCTTGATGGTATATTATTTCTGTGTCTCGTGGCTTGCAGACCGGAGAAAGAGATGAATCGACGCAGGGATATGATAGCGAATTTGAGATCGAAAGCTAACCAGATGGCTTCAACTTTGAACATGTCTAACTTTGCTAACCGAGATAGCTTACTTGGTCCAGAAATAAAGCCAGCAGAGAATAGGACGGAAGGCTTAGACAACCGAGGCCTACTCGGTTTTCAACGACAAGTTATGAGAGGCAGGTTTATTTGTTTAAAGTCACTGGAAAAATATCAGTATGAATTTCTGTTAATGTGAAAATGTGATATTTGGAGCAGAGCAAGATGAAGGCCTCGAGAAACTGGAAGGGACTATAATGAGCACAAAACATATTGCATTGGCTGTCAATGAAGAACTTAGCCTTCACACGAGACTTATCGTATGTCTTTCGATCGTTGTCGTGTTTATTCATTTGTTGACTTACTTGATCACTAAGTCTTCTCACGAACTCGATTCTTATAATTTTAGTCTTGTTTTTAACTCTGTTCAATGGTGCAGGATGATTTGGATGAACATGTCGATGTTACAGATTCCCGATTACGGGTACGAATCTCTTGTTCTGATTCTTTTCTTACATGATAGGATGTTTGTTGTGTACATATCTGTTGTGTACTATAACTGTGAGAGGGTTCACCATGTTGGAAAAGATAGAAACTATTTGGTGTCCAACATGGGCAGACTGAAGAAGAAGGGTGCAATCGACAATCTTTGCCTTCCTAAGTTATCAAATTTGAAAGATTACATACTTAGGAGGTAAATTTTGCCTCTCCCTGTGATACCTTTTTGGCTCTGGCCCTGGTCTCAAAAGTCCGGGCTGGTTCTCCTAACTGTTCAAACTACCTCGACGGTCTAGATTATTATTGTGAGATCCCTCATCGGTTTGGGAGGAGAACGAAACATTTTTTATAAGGGTGTAGAAACCTCTCTCAGTAGACGCCTTTTAAAAACCTTGAGGGAAAGTCCGAAAGGAAAACCCAAAGAGAACAATATCTGCTGGCAGTGGGCTTGGGCCGTTACAAATGGTATCAGAGCCAAACATGCAATGTGCCAACGAGGAGGCTAAGCCCCAAAGGGAGGTGGACACGAGGCGATGTGCCAGCAAGGACACTGGGTTGGAAGGGGGTGGATTGGGGGTCCCACATCGTTTGGAGAAGGGACCGAGTTCAGCGAGGACGCTGGGCCCCGAAGGGGGGTGGATTGGGAGATCTCACATCGGTTGGAGAGGAGAACGAAACATTCTTTATAAAGGTGTGGAAATCTCTTCCTAGCAAAACGCTTTTTAAAAACCTTGAGGGAAAGTCCGAAAAGGACAATATCTAGTAGCGGTGGGTTTCAACTTGGACGATTACGATTATTATCTTTATTACTGTTTTTTACCAAGAAGATAGTTCAAATTTCATTGACAGCATCGTTAATCATTGTATCAAAACAGAGAGTGCAGAAGAGGCTGGCAATAATGAACAAGCGGACCAAGGGTGGATGCACTTGCATGTCAATGATTTCATCAATTGTTGGAATTGTCGTTCTCATCACTCTCATATGGCTACTCATCAAGTATTTGTAAATTCACTGTCTTGGTATGAATTTACTAGAACATAAACTTTTGGTGTAAGATTCTGATATCTGTTGATTTTCTTAGTGAATTTGTGTGTTTTTTTCTTCATCTTTCACTTGGATTCCATGAGATTTAGGAGATTTTGGGCTTACCAACTCTTCACCCTCTTCTTCCTACAAGATATTAGTGTCTCTACAAAATTGGACATCGGATCTTCTATGATCATTCTTATAGAAATGGATTTTGTAGCACTTCTTTCAATCTGTTCTAAATCTATCTCCCCTATGAATATCAATGATTGAGGCATCAATGGATTAAGGATTGAAATATGAAAAAAAAAGCAAATAAAATCCCCAACCTTTATTTCATAAATGGAGTTCTGTATTAAATAGCTATGAGAAATGGTCGATCTTCCCAAGAATTTGATGGAAAGTAATTAAAACAGCACTTGGGAAACACAAAATACAGAACCCAATTGAAGGTCATCTTCAAATTATGAACTGCACAGATTCAAATTGAAAAACGCAACATAGATTCACGGAACCTGGGAAATAGAACATATCTTAGGGTTATCAGCAGCAACCCTGTGATGATTTAGATTCATAAGACACAACTAGTAGTAGAAGTTCCCAAAATTATCTTCACTCCGAGTCATTCAGAATTGGAACAATAAGTGGCTTCATTTGTGCAAGATATACAATTGCCCACCTAAATTCAAAAAAATGCATAATAAATTTAGTAGTCGGTATATATTAAGCAACTTTAGTGTCTAATTATAATAGAAACTCTAACAATAACAGGTTGTCCTGAAATGTGAGTGCCTGTTTATAAAACAATGTGTTGAAGTGAATTCAATATATTCATAATCTGAAAAGAAGATCTAGAACAGATAGAGAGGCTTTTATTTACCTAATTTAGGGCCCTTCAACAAAACACCCAGAAAACTAAAAGGGTTAAAATTAAACCTAGAAGCCTATTGATGCTATGATGGATCAATTGATAATAAGAAGTCTATATTAAATAATTGTACGTACGGAGGAGGAAATCTGGTTAGATGGAGATGGGAAAAAAAGGTAGCCAGTCAATTTTAGGACCAGAGTTCAGAATAATGTCAAGAATTTTGTAAGTTGGTCTCTTTGAAACTTCTTCAAAGAAATATTCATCGTCAATAAGTCAGTAATTAATATTACAAACAACCCAATCCAACATGACCTAATAAAATACATTAAAACCAATAGACATTTCATAAAGAAAAAGTTGGATAATGTCTTTATTTGTACACCTCTAGTATCAACAAGTAGCCAAATAACACGAGTTAACCACAGTTGATTGGTGCATGATTCCAAGCAATTTGATAGGTGAAAATATCCATTAGCCTTCTTGAGGGGGAACGCGGGGGTTGCTTGATGGAATTTTAAGAAACATCCTAACTATAGTATCTATGTTGTGGACATTATAATCTAAGATTGTCTCCTTATTTTTATGACTCATTATTTGTATATATTAGTGTGCAAGTATCGATATTATGAAAAAGACTCCTATCAAGTCCTAAGAATTACCAAAGCCTTCAAAATTTGTTACGACATTTTCACGATATATTTACATCTAGCAGGGCATTTTATGGTGCATTCTAATGTTTTTCTTCTTCAAGAAGCCTCGTCCGCCAAAGGTCCAGGGTTTTATTGCGGGTTCTATGTTTTCATTAATCAATGCATACATTATTGCAGCTGTACAATATATTTTCTCCTTCTAGGTGGATCTTTCTTCACTAAAGAAAAATCTTACTAGAGCTTCTCTCCAAGCAAGCAACGGCTTGTTGCTTTAGACAAAAACTTGAGTTCGTTTTGAGTAGGTGCTTTAGTATGTTTGGGGTTGCGGTCGCGTACATTAGGGATAGGTCCTCTTTGATTGAGAGGTTAAGTGAACTCTCCTTTTCGGGATAAGGTAAGAGTTTTGTGGCAGGCCTGTTAAATGCTATCTTGTCAGGACTCGGGAGTGTGGCTCGAGAAGAATAGTAGGATCTTTAGAGGGGTGGAAAAATCTTCACTGGAGGTGTGGGAGGTGGTGCGATTCTATGCATCTTCATGGGTGTCTACTATTTGAATTATTTTGTAATTGACAACTTGGTGGTATTCTTTTGAATTGAGGTCTTTTCCCAAAGTTGAGGACTCCTTTTGTGTGCTTTACATGCTCTTGTACATTCTTTCATTTTTCTCAATGAAACTTTGGTTTCTTAAATAAAATCAAAAGAAGGAACAAAAAAAAAAAAAGGCGCGTTTGGAAAATATCAGTTTGTCCTCTATCATAACAAGCTAATTTTATAGCACAAAGGAAATTAGTGGTTATCAAACGCAAGAAAAACATAGACTTACATCATCCAGCAGCATATTGTTGCAGTAGTTATCAAAGTAAGGTGAAACCTGCAATGAAGAATAGCAATATTAGCCACCTGCATAAGTGCAATGAAAAAATATTCACATATGCAAAGGAGTAATGGTACAAAAGTTCAATAGCACTTCGATTGTTTGCTTCAAATATGTATTAAGATCCCATGAAAGTCAGATGAATGATCAATAGTCTTTCATAAGTTTTGTTGTCAAGGATCGAATGCCTGATGAGGCAAGCAGATTTAACCATGCAATGTAAACTCTACATATGAAGTTTCAGAGACTACCCATATATGACCTTTTCTAGAGTAAGGGAAATTAAACAAAATTACACAGCTATACTACTACTTAAGAGAGTTTTAATCTCTAGTACGAACACTGCTCCAAGGGTGAGTAGTGACATAGTTGCAGAGACGAGCACCAAAGGGAGAAACAACCAGCAATTTACAAATAAGACGAGCACCAGAGCAACAGTTTAGGTTCTGATCAGTTTTCAAACCATGAGGCTATTTCATCATCAAGCTTACCAATTATTTACCCTCGACGCCAAGATAGAAAACACTAGTATACTTAAACCAAGAACGACATAGTTCGACCAGATAAATTTCGATAAACAATTTTCCAGAATGATGTTTTTCTTTAGCATAAGTAATAAAGTCTTATAAAATTCTCATAACCTCCATTGACACAATAAAACATTCTCAAATTTCACATCTTTTGTCAACAATATTGTTCCATCCTACTCAATATTCCACATAGTTCCCCCTAATTTCACATTGCCAAAGACGTTTCTATGCGAATCTAATAATTCAGATACTCGTTGAGATCTTAAATCCTATAAACTCATTTTACAATCTTAATAATGCAATATACCAGCCTAGATACAAGCACCTGAACTTTCAGTGTTACAAAAAATGGCAGTCATTGGATATATAAAATCATTGATGTATGTCCTATAATACAAACAACAGATTAAATGTCTAAAAGCCAACAACACAAGGACTTAGAATCAATAGCCGATTGGCTACAACAGAACTAATGATCAACAAAACTTAGCACGGGTGCATAGCATATGGAAATCAAACATAGTTATCAGCAAAAACAACCAAGTTAGATTCCGTAGCAGCTCAATTGCCTCTGGATCAACAGCCAAACACAGGTATGAAAAAAGAGAAAGAAAATCGATAAAGAGCAAGGACTTTACAAATTAGTCGAAGCTCCTCTGTTACAGCAAATTAAGGAGCAAAAACACGCGATGACTCCAATCACGGCGAAAATCAGGGACGTCACCAAGAATCCCATTGTTGATCCCGTTCGACCTCGATCGTGCAATCAAAAGATCAAAACCTCTGCAATCAAAGCAAGAGACTGGAAAATTCAGATGTAGTTTGAATTAAACAAATGAGGAACAGAAAAATCTGAAAACGTAGAGGATCACAAAAGGCGATTCGTTTGATTACCAAGAAACAAAAGGACGAATTGTGGAGTCACAGAGCATTTCGAAAATCTGGAGACGATGAAAATAGATCTGAAAAATTCATCGGAATCTACAGGCGTGAAAGTAAGCGGGTCGGGTCATGCTACTTAATGGGCCGAACAAATTGGGCTATCAGGCCCAATATCAGTAGTGTCCAGCTAAATAGCCCAAACTGAAAAATATATTTAAAAATAATAATAATAAACTATTTCATCACAATTTTATTTATTTATTTATTTAGATTTTAGATAATTCTTCTACTAATATTTAACAATATTTAAACTGCTATAAAAAAATCTCTGGTATACGAGTAAGAGACACTAACTCCATTGATATGAGATTTATCGGGATTCTCTATCTCTCTGCTCTTTTTTTCCCCTCAGTTCGTTTACTCTCGTCTCTTTTCTCTAATCGTACATTTCCCTAAATAACGACGATTGGATCCTCATTTGATCGTCATTAGCGCATAACCAACGTTAGGTAACCGGTGCACCTGTTCGTCATTTGTGATGATTCCGCTAGAGGGTCATCGATCATGCTCCTTCATTGATCTCCACACCAACACTAGTCCTTCTCTATCTAACGAAGGATGGTTAGTTTCAGTCGATCAATCTCCACACCAATATCGTCAATCATGTTTCTCAGGGTCATCGCAAGAGACAAGTGGACCTATATCACAAACATACGAGTTTGTTGATCAGGGTCTCTATGTATTGTTTCGTGTCGAGTTAGACAACCCTAATCTAGGATAGGTCACGAGCCCGTAAACCTTATTTGAGTTACATACTCTATATACGCATGCATATCTAATCCCGACACGAATATTTCTTACAACATTTTCTCAAAATTCACCCTTTTAAGAAATGTTTTCAATTAAAGTCAAAAGCAGTGACGGGAATGATCGTTAATTAAGACATCAGTCAGCTAGCTGTTTAATTTTTAAAACCGTGTACTTTCTTTAGACGAGGTACTTTTACCGTACTAGACCTAATCATTACTTCAATTACAAACAATTTATTTATTAAAAATAATAATATTTAATAATTATTTTGACCGAAAAAAAAAACAATAATTAATTTTTCACCATTTTCAAAACATCTTTTAAGTTCTGAATAAAAGTGGGCCCATGGCCCATAATAGCATTTATGGACTATACTTCTTATTAATTTCCTTTATTAAAAATTTAATTTATATTCATAAATTTTGGAGGCTGTATTGTTTAATGAATTAAATTCCTAAGCTTTGATAAGGAAATTACACACATTTTTTAAAATTTATTTTATTTATAATTTATACACGTGAGTAATATTTTTTAAAATATATTAATTAAAAAAAATGGTGGAATCATATCGACACTCGAACCGAGTAGAGCTTTAGGGTTTTTTTAATAGACCGAGTTGGGTTAAGAAATCTTTCTGAACCAACAAAAAAATCTTCAAGTTGGTTGGATTGGTAACCGAACCCAATCTGACCCTCTATTTTCAAGTTAGGTTCGGGTTGGTTGTTAAAAAAAAAAAAATTAAAAGCGTTTATTTATCCATAATCCATAATGATTCGAACAAATAAAATCAACAACATAATCACAAAATTGTAACATTGCAACGTAGTAGAATGAAAAATAAACACGAATACTTTAATTAAAAAAAATAGTTTAAATAAATTATATATAACAAAATAAAAATGGGATAGAAATAAACTTTTTCCTTTTAATTCAGAGAAATATTTAAATTTTTATTAAATTTTAAAATAAAAAGTTTTTAATTATTTAAAAATATTTTGTTACCACTCGAAGATTTAAATTATTTTAAAAATTAGAAAAATATAAATTGGGATATAAATAAAGTTTTTTCTTTTAATTCACATTTACTCGAGAAATATTTAAAATTTTTTTAATTATTTTTATTTCTAAAATTTACCTTAGCTAAGAAAATAAATAAATAATAAATAGTTTATATAATTATTAATTTGAGATTAAATTTGGTGAGGCAAATTATTTTTATTTATTTATTTGAATTTATTTTCTCAAAAAAGAATGATAAATAATAATAATAATAATAATTGTATTTAGAATTAAAATGCACCAACTACCAACTAGCCCTGACACGATAGAAGTTAATTTCCCACCAACCACTTTAATTGAAGCTATTTCATAAGATCTAAAATAGGAATATTTATTTTAAATATTTCATATATCATTTAATAAATTTGGACAGGAATTAATTAATCAATTATTATTATTATTATTATTTTTGAAAAAATAAAACCATTCTAAAATGGAAGGAATTTTGCTCGCTTTTCCTGTAGCTTCAAGTCATTCTCGTATTTTCCATATACATGGGTTCGGTCCTCGGACGTTTGGTATGGCTCTGATCTTGCTGGATTTTGACATTCCCGTGTTTTTCCATATATGTGGGTTTGGTCCTCCAAGGTTTGTTAGAGGTTCGATCTTGCTGACCTCTTTCCTAACTATAAGTCATTCTCGTTACACAAAATCTGATGACCAATATAAAGATGCAAAAACTGATACTTTTATCCGAGAGTTTGAAAAAACGTCCAAAATTGAGTGATCATTTAAAAAACGTTCATGAATTATAAAAGGGTGAGACTCGTAATACTCATAATAAAGATATTTCACTCGAAGTTTCATTTAAATTCTATACGGAGAGAAAACCCTAAAGTAAATACTTAATTGATGGCAAGAGAGTACTCTGCTGTTGTTCAGTCACACTGGCCACTAGGGAAGTGTTTCATCATCAAAAGCCGAAAAAAATAATGAATAATCATAAGGTGGTATATATTGACACGTACGAAAAAAATGGGCTAAAATAATGTTAAGGTTAAGATAATTCGATACAAATTGATTAGAAACGACGAACTCGAGCACTTTTGGTTACAAGACTAAAAACGGTCATTCATACAGAGATGCAAGAGCTTACTTTACCCCAAAAGTCTACAAAAGCGTCCACAAATCAAGTGATTACTCAAAAAAACCGTTCACGAATTATAAAGGGGCGAGACTCGTAATACTCATGATACTCGTAACAATGATATTTCATTCAAATTCTACACGGTTTGACACACGACACACGACAGAACGTAATGTGACACTAGCCACTTGGAGAGTATTTCACCTCAACAAAGGTGGAAAAAACAACCAATGAGCGGTGGCGACCAAAAACGCCATCGTGAGTGGTCCGGACACTACCCAATGAATCTGCCACCTTTTCCCCAATGCCCTCTTCAGCTCAATCTCCACAGCCACACACAGCCCATGAATAACAAAGAACCATGTAACTTCCCACGTTGGAATGGCTCTAATAATATAGTACAACAAAAGCTCATGCATCAACCCGGACACCACAAACACCACAACCACCGCCATCCACCGCGGCCCTCCGACTTCATAACGAACGGGTTGATAAACAGCGTTATGCAAAGTTTCCGACACCAATCGATTCCACCGCCGTCCCCAAAAATTTTGAAGCGACGTAGCGAGATACGGCTCGTCGAACGGCCGACTAACCTCGACGCCAAATCTCGACCGAACAAACACGTTAGAAAGACACATAATCATGTCTAAATAAAAATACAACGTTGCACAATTCATGCATAATTTTGCAATGGGATCCACAATTTCATAGTACTTCTTGCCCATGATCAGCATAACAAATATCACCACCTTGGCGGGCAAGTTTAGAGGTATCTTAGGACGTGGTTCTTTGTCAACCTCTTCTTGATTTTGAGCGTATTTGGCGGTTTTGCTATGCTTGATTCTGGTTGGTAAGAACGCGATGGAAGCAAACAAAGGGAACGATAATTTCGAGTCAAAAGCTAAAGGACCTAAATTGAATGAGAATAGAACGAGCTTAAAGGTCGTGAGCCAGGTGACGAGGAAGGCAAAGCTACTCGAGAGGAAGGCGGACGAGACGTAGAGAGGGAGGACAAGGAAGAGGGAGAAGACGGGGAGGAACGAAATGAGCCTGAATTTGCCTTTGGGAAGTTTTGGAGCTATGAAATAGCAATACAATAGAGAGGCCATGGATATGAGTATCACCTTCGTTAAGCTTATGAGTTCGCTACCCATATTGGAGGTTTTGGCTAAGCAAAATTTTGTTGGTTTAGTGAATTTCTAAAGTTCTATACTTCTATTTATACTTATCAACTCATTTATGTCTTATTTATTTCTTGCACAGATGTTCATTTAACTAGTATAGGTCGTCTTGGATGGAGCAGAGAACGAGAAAGAGACTGAGGAGAGATTTTCCTTCGTTAGCTAAATAAAACTCGGGTTGAAGATTATATTCGGGTCTTTGCCCTAGATCGTTCCAAATGGAGTGGAGAACGAGAGAGAGAAACTTGTGATTTAAATATTTACATGTAACGTCCAAGCTCAACACGTATGTAATTACTTACGGCTATCTCCTTATTTTTTGAACTAGACTCGAGGAGTAGGAATCGAGAAACTTGAAGGCGTGAATCCGTGTCTAGACTGTCAAACAACTCTAGAGACTTAGAAGACCACCCAAACAACTTTGGAAGACAAAGGTAGTCTCCTATGCTCTTAGCAACGGGTACATTCTCAGTAGAGTTTTCACTCTAATACAGTACTGTTGAGCTAGACATGGGGTCGGTTAGGGAAGTGAGACTTGATAGCTCAGTTGAATTATCTTGCATTATGGATTCGTCCTACAAGAGGACATAGATCATGCCGGTAGTTAATCGAGATGGCACATACAGGAGGTCGCTTCCCTCGACCTTGGGTGACTATACGATCCTATGGGAAAAGTTTGCCAACTAACCTCTCATAAATGACGAACATATTAACACACACCATGTTGTCTCCATCAAAGAGAACGCTTTGTGAGGTAACGCCTCAATCTCGGGTACCAGTTACAAGCTAGCTACTCAACCCTAGAGTAAAGACTCTGGTCTCCTGCTAGGTCAATGATGTAATGAAAGCCTACAAGTAAGTTGCTTCCAACGTATATTTATAAACTCATCCCTTTTAATTTTTCTTTTTAGGTGCATGATGTTGCTAGTCGAGGCAAGGAAGTGCTCGGGAGCTCAATAGCCACCAGAGAGATGTCGACCCAGAGCGTCTGTCTTGTCCACATATTTCCCAAACCCGTTCCCTCTTTAAAAATCAAACTAGACATATGTACATACATTAAATTTTACATGGGTTTTCGAAAACGATGTCAAATGGTTTAAAATTGCGCAAAATGTTATAGTAGTTCTCCGTTTTTTTTGTTTCTTGTGTATTCATATTGCACTGCATAGTCCATAGTCACGTCCTATTTTTCGGTGCCTCGAAATTAAGATTGTAACAGCATGGTAGGTAGAACTCAAACTTTTTCGAAATAAATGGATGTCATAAAATTATGGTAAAAAAGACGAATCCAGGTTCGGTTGGATTCAGGGAAAACCGAAAATTCGAACCGATATGCGTGTCAACCTGACTAACCCGAAAATAAATTTACGACCCGATTCAATCCTACCTTTTAAAATTATTACGAAGACTAAGAAAATAATTAAAAAATATTCAACGATTCAATTCGAAAATAAAAGAATTGAATCATATACCTGAGTCGGGCGACTCGAGCCACCAACCCAATAAATGTAATTGCCTTTGTTGGGATGCTCATTCTAATAATGACCAATTGATAGATCTCTTCATTTGAAGAGTTAGGTGGATGGGTAGGTGTAGGGGTAGGTGGGTCATTTCAGTAATTTTATTTATTTATTTATTTTAAAAGTTATTAAATTCCGTAAAGTTAGGAAAAAATTTGTGAAAGATATTTGTTTGTGTTAAAAATTATCAATTTTTAAAATTTTTAATATATTGTTTTAAAATTTTTATTATTTTTAAATTTGTTTTAGATTAAATTAATAAAAATATTTTTAAACTATTGTCTAAATATCTATTGATTTTTTTAAAATTTCAATTATATTTTTAATTTTTTTTAAAAAAAATCAAAAGTGAATTAATTTGTTCATTAAATTTTAAAATGATTTAAAAAAAAATAAAATACCATTTAATTTTAAAAGTTTAATTAATAATATGACGGTTAATATCACATTTTTTTAATGAGTGAATTTTCAAAAATAACGTTAAAAAGTTTGGATATTATTTATGAGTGTCATATATTGACGGTAAAAAAAAGTTGTAACTTTTTTTTTCGGTAAATTTTATAGTATTTTTAAAATTTCATGTGTATATATATATATATTTTTTTAACGGTAACATTATTTTTTAATTTTTTTTAAATTTAAAGGTATTATTAAAACTTTAAAAGTTTTGAGTTTTTTTTTTTAATTTTTTATTATTTTATAGTTAATTTATTTTTCTTCAATTTATTTAGATTTTATTTGGTATTTATATTTATAATATTTTAAATATTTATGTCCCTTTAATCTCTCTAAAATGTGGGTTACATGGGCCTCATGGCCCAATGTTATTGGGCTTTTGGACTCAAATTTCCCTTTGAAATGTTATTATTGGGCCTTAAGAAATGAACTTTGGGCTTTGTTTCAAATGCCCATTAGAACCGCAAAGGCCTTAACAGCCCATTTGGTTGGAAGGTTTTGAAATATGATAATACACATTATTTTCAAATAAATATAATTTTTAGAATTTACGTTCTAAATAATATTTTTGCTTAATAAATAAAAGTCAATTTCTTTTGATGTAATTATATTTAAAAATATAAATTACCGACTAATTATTGAGTATTAGTTATTTATCATTAAATATTCATATAATTTTATTAAAATCATTAAATAACCTAAAAAAACTATTTTATTCTTAATATACTAATTAATAAATAAAAATTTAAAATTAATTAATTAAAATTATTTTAATAGTTTAACCTATAGAAATCTTAATGAAAAAAAAAAAAAAAAAAATCCAATAATTTCAAACAATGAATGTCTCGAGAGACTCGAGTACACTCGAAACAAAACGAGATTTGAATTTTTGACATCTTAATTGATGATATATATTCGTTAATCAGTTGAATTATACTCAAGTTGACGTGCGAGATGTTTTTTTTATATATTCGTTAATCAGTTGAATTATACTCAAGTTGATACACCTTACAAGAGTGTTTAGTGTGGAAACCTTAACTTAGCAGATACGTTTTAAAACCGCGAGACTAATGACGATACGTAACGGGTAAAAGTGGATAATATCTGTTATTAGTGAGTTTGAGCTGTTACACAAAGTACTGCTTTTGTTGACTAATACAAGGATGGAAAAACTAATACTTTACCGTAAGAGTATAGAAAAACGTTTGCAAAACGAGTGATTATTCAGAATACGCTCACAAATTATAAAAGGGTAAGACTCATAATACTCGTAATAATGATATTTCATTCAAATTCTACACAGTTCAACTTCGACACACGACACACGACAGGTGACCTAGCCACTTGGGGAGTGTTTTATCCTCAACAGTGGTGGAAAAAACAACCAATGAACGGTGGCTACGAAAAATGCTATCGTGAGTGGTCGGGACACCGCCGAATGAATCCGCCACCTTTTCCCCAAAGCCCTTTTCAGCTCAATCTCCACAGCCACACACAGTCCATGAACAACAAAGAACCATGTAACTTCCCACGTTGGGATCGCTCTAATGATATAGTAAAGCAAAAGCTCATGCATCAACCCGGACACCACAAACACAATGACCACCGCCATCCACCGTGGCACTCCGATTTCATAACGAACGGGTTGATAAACAGCGGTATGCAAAGTTTCCGACACAGATCGATTCCATCTCCGTCCCCAAAAATTTTGAAGCGACGTCGCGAGATATGGCTCGTCAAACGGTTGTCTAACCTCAACGCCAAATCTCGATCGAACAAACACATTAGAAAGACTCATAGTCATGTCTAAATAGAAATACAACGTTGCACAATTCACGTACAATTTTGCAATGGGATCCATAATTTCTAAGTGCCTCTTACCCATGACCAACATAGCAAATATCACCACCTTGGCTGGCAAGCTTAGAGGCAGCATAGGGTGTGGATCGTTGCCAAGATCGTCATGATTTTGAACGTATTTGGCTGTTTTGTTATGCTTGATTCTAGTTGGTAAGAACGCAATGGAAGCAAACAAAGTGAACGATACTTTCGAGTCGAAAGCTAAAGGACCTAAATTGAATGAGAATAGAACGAGCTTAAAGGTCGTGAGCCAGGTGATGAAGAAGGCGAAGCTACTCGAGAGGAAGGCGGACGAGACATAGAGAGGGAGGACGAGGAAGAGGGAGAAGACGGGGAGGAACGAAATGAGCCTGAATTTGCCTTTGGGAAGTTTTGGAGCTATGAAATAGCAATACAATAGAGAGGCCATGGATATGAGTATCACCTTCATGAAGCTTATGAGTTCGCTACTCATATTAGAGGTTTAGGGTTAGCTAAATGAGACTCGAGATGAAGATTATGTTCCCTGCATTTGCCCAAATTCTCACTCCACTCTGTTTCGTTTTATATAAATATATATTATTATTATTTTACTCGTTTCGTAAATAAATAATTTTTTAATGTGAAATATTACGCTCTAATATTGAAATTTGAGTTTTTAGAAATTATATTGAATATTATGTTATATTTTGTTCGTTTTTTATTGTGAATATTTTAATTAATTAATTAATTTTATGATAACAAACATTCTCTTAATTACTATTAATTACTATAAGTTTAGAATAACCCGTCTTTTGAATCACTCAAATCAAAGCTGAAACAAAGAAGTTACGGCCGAAGTTTGCAATTTTTAATAGAAATTATATTGAAAAATAAAAATTAACACGGGAAATTCTGTATCTGATCTTTACAAAAATAAATTGAGAATTTCTCGTCTCCACCTCATAGACATCTCTAATGTATCATTTAAAATCGAAAACCACTATAATTTTGGTCGAGTCTTTTTAGTTTAGTTGATGTTTGAGTGAGATCCCGCGTTGTCGGGAAATAAAATTTTCTTTTATATTACAATTACAAATAAATAAATAAATAAATATTAAATAATAATACATTAATGATGAGACATACAAATCTCAACTCTCATCTTCTTTTGAGATTTGATTATGTTGATACCCAAAAAAGGTAAGTTATCTAGACACATCCGTTTCTTGTATGTTTGCCCATTTACTCTAAGTTGTTTGATTTCATTTATTTTTTAATTTATTGTATGTAAAAATTGGTGATTTAGATTTTTACGTGTAACGCTCCAGCTCAACACGTATGAAATTACCGCAAAACCACCCTTGAGACCACAGACAACTCTGGAAGGCAGGTAGTTTTTTAGGCTATTAGCAACCGGTACAGTGTAAGTTGAGTTTGTTAGATGAACACGACTCAACACAATGGTATGATATTGTCTATTTTGAGCATTAGCTCGGGCTTCTCCAAAATGCTCCATACCAATGCAGAGAGTCCCTAAATTAGCCGATGTGGGACTTTCATCATCCACCTCCCCTCGAACAAAGTACGCCTCCCCTTAATCGAAGCTCGACTCCTTTGGAGTCTTAGTCATTTTTTACTGCCTTCGAGGAGGCTTGAATCCTTTTCTTTTGGAGTCTTTTATTCGACATTTGAGAATTCTATTGACATGGCTAAGTTAGGGCATGACTCTGATACCATATTAGATGAACACGACTCTCCACAATAGTATAATATTGTCCACTTTGAGCATAATCTCTCGTGACTTTGTTTTGGGCTTCCCCAAAAGGCCTCAGAGATGGTATTCTTTGATTATAAACCCATGATCATTTCCTAAATTAGCCGATAAGGGACTTTCATCATCCAACAGAGTTTACACTCTGGTATAGTACCGTTGAGCTATGTATGAGACCGATAAGGAAAGTGAGACTTATAGTTAAGTTGAATTATCCTACATGGCGGATTCTTCCGAGGGCGTAGATCATGTAGGTAGTTAATTGAGCTGGCATATACACGGGTAAGTTTTGATTATTTTTAGAGTTAATTTATTTATTTTTCTTTTCAATTTATTTAGATTTTATTTGGTATTTATATTTATAATATTTTAAATATCTATGTCCCTTCATCTCTCTAAAATGTGGGTTACATGGGCCTCAGGCCCAATAGTATTGGGCTTTTAGACTGTCAAATTTCCCATTGAAATGTTATTATTGGGCCTTAAGAAATGAACTTTGGGCTTTGATTCATATGCCCATTAGAATTGCAAAGGCCTTAACAGCCCATTTGGTTGGACCTAAAAAAACATAAAATTTAAGGTATTTTATTCTTAATAAATAAAAATTAAATAAATAATTAATTAAAATTATTTTTAAAAGTTTAACATAATAAAAATA